>NW_019385356.1:149244-204067 GCF_000671375.1 Centruroides sculpturatus
GGCTACTCAAATATTTTACGTTTTTGATACTAAATTAACTCCTGAAGTATAATTTTTTATTGTTTTTATATTTTTCAATATATTTATTTTGTTTGTACAAAATAAAAAAATAATTTGTAACGATACAATAGTCTTTGTTAGGCTTAACATCGACGAAAATTCAACGCGAAGTAACACGCAACAGAGAAAAATTTTGACATCGGATACGTTAAACTATTTTTTCGTACGTAAATCAGTTATCCGAAATATCAGTTATCTGGACAACCCCAGTCCCCAATTGATTTGGAAAATCGACACTCTACTGTATTACAAACTGTATTTTACTTATTCCTTAAATGAAGTTATATCAACAGAAAAACAAGTTTTTAGTTATTACAAATTATTTATATTGTTATGTGTTTCAGATTTGAAGAAAATATTTTTACTATTAATATAATTCTCATATGACACAATTTTAAAATTTACTAAATATAAATGCAATGCAAATCATTTTTGTTTGTTATTTTTAATTTTACTTTCTATTAACTAAATTTGCTTTTATTAATTTAATTAGTGTGAATTATTATTTTAGTTTATAAATTTGTTCTCTTCAAATGTATTATTTCTATAACTTTTGGGTCAAATTTAAGTACCTGAAATTTCTTTAGTGATTTGTTATCTCTGTTAGGTAGATTTACATATACATTTTTAATCCACATTTTAATATTATATAAAAGTAGACTAATCACTTATAAGTTTTTAAATGTTGCATTATTTTTAAGTAATATCCAATAAGAAAGAACCAAAAATATCCCAAGTCATATTTTAAAATGTTTTTGTCATATAGTAGTTGTCTAGTTAAACATTATGGATCTTTTTCTACATGTTCAAAGTAAAAGAAATAATAATTTTATGAAAAATATCTTATATATTGAAAAGTAAATTTTTGTTATATTTTTAACATAAAAATAAAATTTTTTTATTTTTTTTAATAAATAGATTATGTCCAATTTTTGTGTGCCTCTTGCTAGAGAAGTTAGACAGGGTATTTACACATCATTAAGACAGATATTAGAAAAAAGAGTTTTACCGTAAGTTATTCAATTTTATATTTAGATATAAATTTTTTAATTTTTTTAATAATAATAATAATAATAATAATAATTTATAATAATATTTTTAGGTCCTTATCTCCGCTTTTTGATAATCCAAAACTTGATCGAGAATTACGCTCAATGATCAGAGATTCTTTTGCAGAATTTTGTACATTAGGAGAAGGTATTGGTCTATATTTAATTTTTATACATTTTAATAGAATAATTTAAAAAAGATATTGTTTTATTAAGAATTAAATATAAAATTAGCCAGTTAAAATGTTGATAAGTTAAATTACATAAATTACTAGTTTCCATAACTTTCAAAAAATATTGAAATTATTCTAATATGAAGTTTAAAATAATTTTATAATAATATGTAGGGATTTTTTAAGAAAGTTTATTGACTTTATTTTTACAATGTTATCAAGAATAAAAAAATTAAGTGTTGGATAAAATTTAAAATAAAATTCTTTTCTGTTTCTGTTAAATCAAATGTAATAATGTAAAATTCATTCAAATTAAAATTAATCTGAAATTATTTGAAATATGAATTATTGACTATTGTTGTTTTAGATATAAATGTTTAAAAATAATATAAAAATTAAATGTAATAAATAAAATAGATAAGTAAAAAAAATTTTTATTAAATAAAATCATAAGAATTTTTAATGACATCAAAGAAATTATTCCATATAAATATGATACCATAAATTAGTGTGAATAATAATAGGAAAATAATTTATTTTATGTGATTCACTTTCTTTAATATTAAATGTGTAAAATGTTCATCTATGTTTCTGAGTTTTTAATGGATTATAGTAATTATATATGATATTAACATAAAGCAAAAGGTATAAATTACCTGTATAATTTTTTTTTAATTTAAAAAAATGAGTTGCAAAATATTGTCAGGACATTGCAGAGGTGATGCTATTATTGATTAGTAATGATTATAAGCCTACTGAATTTATTATGGTTAAAGATGTATTCTCCATAATAACTATTCATGGTGACATCAGATGTTAAGATAGAAATAAAATTCTATGACAATTTTTTACTTCTAATTCAGCTGTGAATATATTAAATATATGAATAAATTTTTTGAAAAATTTAATGAGCTGAAAGTTATTTTTTCAAATTTATTTATTTGTATAAACTTTGATGGATTAATACATATTTACTTACATTTAACTAAATTTATTTTGGAGAGAAAGAGGATACAGAAATATAATCTGTAAATTTGTTGCAAGATAGTCAATTAAAATTTTTTACTTGTTTTAGAACAATATTTTGAAGTTCTTTATGTTAAGAAAATAATTGCATATCAAATACTTGGTTTTGGTGTTAATAGAATAATTTTGGAATCTGAAGAGTCAAAGACAATGAGGTTATTTAATTTTGGAATAAAGAATGTAATGCTAATAATCCTGTTTACACCAATATCATTTATTCATTTCTTTTTTGCTGAATAAAGTCTGTAATTTATTGAGTGAACTGGACTTTGAACCATAGAATTTAAATTTATTGATGGATTTATGATAAATTCATTTATCAGTTTCAGTCACTTGTTAATTTAATGAAACTTGGTTATTTTGACATTGAAATACATCACTTTGTTTAGCTAGATGATATTTAAGATTACTGTGAACATGTGAAGTCTAAATATTTAAAGTTTCAGTAAACTTTAATTTTTTTTATAAGTAAGAAAAAATGAATAACAAGTTAGTATAGTAGTCAAAATTTAATTCTTGAGTAGATAATACATCTATCAGATTGTTTTCAAGATTTCACTTACTTAAAAATATCAATGACTTCCATAATTCGTTACTTAATAAGATAGTGGAATTTCTATTTGTAAGTAGCAACAGGAAGAGTTATGACAACTAGAGTATCTGCTTGGATTCCTTTTTATTGTTGAAATAATCAGTTTAAAGTATATAAAGATAAGTTTAAAACTTTTTATAACTATCATGAGATAACAATTAATATAATAGTTACTGAAAATTATAATAAAATATCTATTTGATACTTAAAAATGTTAATAATAGCATATAATAAGTGAAATATTTGATTAAATAACTAATTATCTTTTCTTAAAATTTTAATCCCAATATTACATGTATTACTATATTTCTGCCAAAATTATTATGAATTATTTTATTTAGAAAATTAAGTCAGCTCTCAAGGAGATGTTACAGAACCTTATAAAATTATGTATAAATTTATAATATATGATAAACACAATTATTAATAGTTATACATAGTTTATATATTAGATAATTTAACAATATTGTTTATGTTATATTCATTTTTATAGGAAAACCTGAAGAACCAATACCTATCAGAGAACCTGTAGAAGTACTGAATGATGGAAATTTTAATTCTACACCAAATAATAATGAAAATGAAGCTCAGTTTAGTGAGGATGAAGATGATATTCCTTTAGGTAAGATTCTTTAATACCAATGCAAATTATTTAATCATATATTAGTTATTGGTACAGATATTGATTTTCAGTATGTAAGTTAATGATTCAGGATTTTCAAATTAAAAAAATGAAGTTTTGCAAAATACTAAACATTTTTGACTGATATAATTTGAAGATTTCAATCTCATGCAGTTAATAGATTGGTCCAACTGGAATAATATACAAAAAATAAATATTAATTACTTTGTATTTTTCAGCTTTTGTTTTTCTTGAAAAATATTTTTGGTTACTACTGTTATTTCTATCCATATGATTTCTTTTATAAGGATTTGACAAAACTTTATATTTTTTTTATTTAAAAAATTAATTTGTGCTTTTTTTACATTCATTTATACAGGGTGTCCCACTCAGGAGTACAAGTTTAAAAATGCGAATTACTTGCGAACATGTGAACATAAAGGCGAGCTGTAAGAACTGAACATACCTGTATTTAGTGGAAAACAAGTCCACATTACAAAAGGTGCTGAAAATGTTCTCCCCAATGTCCGAGCACAAGGAAATGCGATACTCCATATTTGAGAATGTCCTCTGCAACATGTCACTGTCGATAGCAGCAATTTCACGCTTGATGTTTGCTTTCGGTTGTTCAATGGTCCTGGGTTTGCTTGCATACATCTTGCCCTTTAAATATCTCCATAGAAAAAAATCTGGGGGAGTTAAATCGAACAATCAAGGTGGCCACAAACCTTTTGAGATCACCTTGTATCCAAAAAACGATCGGATCTCTTCCATACTGGCATGAGAAGTATGGTACATTGCCCCGTCCTGTTGGGAGTAACCTTCTTGAAGTTTGTAGTCGTCCAGTTGTTTCATAAATTTGTCAAATATGGACAAGTATTGATCGGTGTTCACAGTCTCGTCAAAGAAAATTGGACCAATGATCTGAGAACGAGAAATCATGCACCACACTCCGATCTTCTGATCGTGTAAGAGAGCCTCAATCAATTCTTCATTAAATAAAGAATATTTTGAACCTTGTTGCATGATGATACATGCACGTATTCACGAGTAATTCGCATTTTTAAAGTTGTACGCCTGAGTGGGACACTCTGTACTTCTGTTTAAAATGCCAATACTGATTAATAACTTATATTAAAGTATGCTTTATATTAAAAATGAATTTGATGGAATTTGTAGAAAGTTTTAATTAGTTTATATTGTCAGCTATTGTTTTGTTAGATACAAATATAAACTGTAATCCCAATATTTATACTAAAACTGAATGATTGCTGGATTAGATTGGGCTATATTATTGCTACTATTAATAATTAAATGGTAAGTAATTTGGCTTAGAAGTAGGCATTAGGTGCCATCTCTTATTAAATTTAATTATTATAGTTAAATTAATATTTATTTATTAATTAATTTAGAAGGATCTGGAAAAGTTCAAGTTCCATTTTGGATTGATTTGTTGCTTTTTGCCTTTAGCCAAATTACTTAGCATTTAATTATTAATATTAGCAGAAATATAACCCTATCTAATTTAGCAATTGTTTAGTTTTGTTAGATGTTAATTTACATTGATGCTTTACAGAGATTTTGAATGGGAGTTTCATGAGGTTATTATGAAAGACATGTTGGTTTAATTTGAAAGTACTTTTTTAATATGCTTTTTTGGATGGCAGTTTTATATTGGAAACCTGAGAAATATAAAGTTTTTCAAATATTGTTTGTCTGTAAATTAACACATAATAGCTTTTATAAGTGAAATATAGAATAATGAGGAATATTGTAAGATTTTTTCATTGCAAGTTGAAAAAATTTTAATGATTATCTCTATTATAAAATTGTCAATTTTGGAAATTTTTCATTGTAAATTTTTAGACTGAATAAGTCTAAAAATTGAAAACATACAAATTTAAATAAAATTTCTAAATATTCTGTTTTAGTTTTTCTTCATACTGTGAATAAGATATTATATAGCCATAGTGACTAAATTGTGGCTCTTCTAAACCCCTACTCCTAAAGTTTGATTTTTATTCCTTGTTATTTAGAAGTCTGAATTTAGTATTCTTTTTCTATATATATATATATTAACTATTGATATTGATGTCCAGAGTAAGAGATTATTAATAACAATATATTTAGTTAACAACTTTAAAGCTAATAAAGGAACAAGATGTGTATTTTAATTTGAAATGTCTAATTCAGGAAAAGCAGTAAATTTGTTTTAAAATTAGGGTTTTCAAATCAAGATGCATATTTTATCCACATGAATTTAATACTTGAGAAAATATATAATTTGTAGTGATGTAACGAATATTCGGTTACTATTCGGTATTCGGCCTATTTTTTGCTATTCAGCCGAATACCGAATACCTAAAAACAGGAGTAAGAAATGACAAAAACACAGTAAATTAATCATTTTGGTATTTAGATTTAATGTTATCGGGTTAGTGTTGTTTGTTTATATTTATTTATTACTTATAACATGCACAGAATAAAAAAAAAACATTATTAGTCACTTGTATTCACAGTTTATAATTACAAAGATTAGCACACGTATACACCTATTCGTTCAAGAATCGTCACACATCTGAGGGTCTGACCCTGCCTATCCTTCTTTTTAAGCGCTCGTCTTTGCTCTTCCCTTTCTCTTTCCTCTATCGCTCTAGTCCACGTATGCCTATGCATACATCATAATACGCGCTCACGATACTTTCGATTCGTCACTTTTCCGTCGTAGATTTCCCATTTTACAATTACGTGACTCATAGCCTGGTGATGATGGAGAAAAGAGACAGATAGGATGATGGTATAAGTCACAGTTATGATTTCACAGATTCGAAACAGCTTGGTAGCCCAAACAACCCCAGGCTTTCGCCCGTGCACACTAAGTGACTTTCGTTACAAGCATTTAGCTTTCCGAAGTCTATGACAACAATTGTTTGGCATTGACGGCCGCGAATTTCGGGCCAATGAGCTGCTCGACTTGTTCGATTATGTTATCAACTCAATTTCATATTTATTTTCACATTTTCACTTTGCGGTTCTTCTCTGTTCTTCTTCCATTATTTACACATGTAGATCATTTCATTGTTATCCATATTTGCTATCATCACTTATCACATACTGCCATGACGCTCTTGTCTGAACTGTCAAGAATTAATGCGATTGGCGAAGCGTAGTGACAGTGGGCCAATAGAGAGCAGGGTCCTTGCCATAATGCAGTTTGCGCGCCAATTTTCGTACATGCGTTAATCGAGCCGAATATTTGGCTATTTGGCCACGCTCCTGGCTGAATATTCGGTATTTGGCCTGAGGCTGAATATACTATTCGTTGCAACACTAATAATTTGTAAAAATACACAATTTTAAAATAAAAATTTTAATAGAAATGAAAATGAAAAAACAACCAAATGTTTTGATAAAATATTTTCTTAATTTATCATGTGTTGATATTTAGGACATGTTTATATTGTTTATGAAGCTCTCAGCTTTGTTTATATTTATTAAACTTTTATCAGCATATTCATAAGAAATGCTTATAACTTACATGTGACATATATTTGTAGATAAAAATTTAATATGATAAAATAAAGAAATAAAAGATTAATGAATTTGTTTTATCATGTAATTTTTATACAAGTTATTTATATTAAACAATTAAAGATTAACTTAAAGTAAAAAATTTGCACAAACTAAAGTAGATTATATTTTTAACATTGATAATAAAAACTACAAGTATGAATCTGACATAATAAGAACAGAGATTCTGAACAAATTTTATTTTAAACATGAAAACTAAAAATTTAAACTAAAGAAAACATTGAGTTTCAAAAAAATTTATTTTATATGATAGTAATTTCCTCTTCCAGAAGTCAATATTCTAAAAACTAATGGAGAAATCATTCATATGATTTCTCCATTAGTTTTTGTCAAATGTCAATGTTATGTCAAAATTATCGAAAAATGTATACAAAAATTATTGGAATTTATAAAATGTTACCTTTTATTTTTCAAGTTTACTTCAACAAAAAAAAATCATTAAAATATTAATTACAATAATTTCTTTTTTGTTTTCTAGATTTTTTTAAAACTTTTTATTTTTAATTCAGATATTTATTTTCTCTTGCAAAATTTAAAAATTTTAATAAAAAAAAAAAGTTAATCAACTAGGATGACTTTTTGTAGAAATGTTTTTTAGTTTATTTTTTATAAGACATGAACGTGTAGGAAATATAATTATTAAAATATTTATGAAATTAAAAAATGATATATTTCATATAGGCAAACTTCGCATTCGGGATATGAAGTTTAGGCCAATACGTGAATCATCAAAGGTTGAACAAATTAACATCAATGATCACATTGAACAATTAAATGGAGATGTGAAAACATTAGTATTAAATCTTCAAAATGAGAAGTAAGTTTTTAATTATGATATTTATTATTTCTAAAGTGTAGCATTGTGTAATGATAAGATTTTTTAATAAGTTTTTATAATAATAGTATAGAGATTTTTGAAAATTGTTTAATTTTTATTTTAAATATTTTTGGAATGATGAAATGTTTTTGAAGCTGGAACTTATCTTAATACTAATCAATATTATATCTTCCTTGGGTCACTATATATAATATATTGGGACACTCAAGCAAAAAGTTTGAGAAACACTGCTCTAGGTGATATGAATATATTCATATAAATTAATAAAAGCTATTTTCTGAAATTATAGATCATGTTGCATGCAATATGCATAAAACTTTGGTGTGAAATGGCCTACATAGATGAATATCTTTTTGATATGTAAATTTATCAAAGCATCTGTTTTCTAAGAAATTTCTGTAGAAACTAATTAAAAAGTATTTTTCATACTTCACATTTTACTAGTAATAAAATTCAAGGTCAGAGTGAATGGAATTGAAAGAATTTTACTGACTTTCACTGTGCTCTAAAACATTTGACTTCGGTGACTGACTCCATAACAGTGAATATAAACAATTTTTTTTACATCTTGAATTTACAGAATTCTGAATTACAGTGAAACCTTGGTTTTCGAATGATTTCATTTTTTGAACAGTTCAGTTTACAAACAGATTTTCGAACTCATAATTGCACTAGTTCTCATACAGTAACTTGGTTGCTGAACAAGCTACTTGGCAAGAGCCGGTCATATATTAGAGAGAGACAGATGGTCAATTCTTTATACTTCCTATGTTAAGAAAGTCTACGGTCAGAGTAATCAATGACAGGACTATCTATTCAGAAGTTAGTGGCTCTGAGATCACCTCACGTCATTAGACATCACAACACAAATCATTGATGATGTTTCTGTTGAAATTAGATTTCAATGCACATTCAGGAACGATTCTATTTTCATTTTTCAGTATGCACTACAATTGAATCTAAATCAAATTAATTAATAAAAACCATGTTAATTGACATTCACATAATATAAATGGCATTCAAGAATTTGTGTTTAAATATGCTTCAGTTAAATTAAATAACAAATTTAATTAATATAATATTATATATTATAATATTTAATATTTCTTACTGTAATATTACATTGCATTTGTAGGCCTTTTTATGCATGAAATAAAGCTAAAAAGGTAAAAAAGGGCTTTGTTTTGGTGTCAGGAACAAATTAATTAATTTTATATTGTTTTGTATGAGAAAATTTGTTTTGGTTTTAGAACAAATCGGTTTTCAAACAACTTTTAGAAACAAATTATGTTCGATAACTGAGGTTTGACTGTATATATTAAGTATCAGTTTTGTGTAGTTCACAACCTGTATAGAGTAGTAAGAAAGAATTGGAACAAGCTATTTATTACTTTAGCAGAGCTAAAATTCCATGCATAATGGCTCATACAGTTTACTAATTTAACTGTTGGTAAAATCAAAGACATTTTTAATTTATAAAATAAAATTCTGTACAAGTAATTAATAATACATTGATTTGGCATAAGATGATCTATTTAAATTTTTAAATATTTTATTAGGGATAGTGAAATAAAATGTGAAATAATGGAAAAATTACTTCAAGCTGTTTTACAAGAGGTAAGAATATTTTATTATTATTAAAATTTAAATAATTATATTCTTTTAAAAAAATGAATGTGTGAGTAGCAGGGGGCCCCTAATGACCACTTAATCTGCACGGGTCGGAAAGACCTGCTCTCGGTTGTCGGATGGCATAGGAGGGCTAAAAATATGAGTGGGGAGGAGTCGGGAAGTCGTGACCAGGTGTCCAAAAGACTACACGGGTTTAAATTAACGAACACATTTAATAAATAACTAAGAAAATTTACACAAAGATATTAAATACAACATACGCGAATCAAGATGTAAATAGGTATTCTAAAATCTATTCTAACCTAACGCTAAAATCCGAGAGAGAGCTCACGCTAGAGAGAGATAAATAATAATGGCAAGGTATTACCTCGAAGGCAACGTTCTCCAATTATAGGGCGTTGATAAAACACCCTGTGATCGTCGTCTTCTACTCTGAGATGTCCTTCTCAGGCCGTGCGGCTATGTCTGGTTACGGTGTATGCTCCGTCACTCCTAATCAGTAGAGAGTTCTTCTTGGTGAAGTTTGCTCGGAGGTTTCTTCTGTTAACCTCTTCGAGGAGTAATTCCGTTGTATCAGGAGAATAAAAAAATATTCAAAGTTTTTACCTTTGCATGGAGCGGCGATTATGAGCTTCGTAGATCCTGAGAGTGCTGGAAGATCGTGCGTCGATGTTTCTTCTCCGACGATCGCTCTTGAGGTTTGCAGAGGGGTTTCTTCGGCTTAAGTGCCCTGGCTCAGCGCCCCGAGTAGAAAATCCGACCCCTTTATATACCCGATCAGCGTGGGAAAAATCTGAGAATTGTTGACGTCTTTTGACAGTTCTCCCTGATTTATTACCGCGCCGTCGAAAAACTTATTTCTTTATATGGTCATCTTTATTGTCCGGTCGCTCGGATGTAAGGGGGTCACGTGACATCGTGGTCCCTCGTCGATGACCTTCGGACAACGAAAGTCACCCTCACTAACTACGCAGTTAGTGTGAAAATAAAAACATCGTTTGTATTTTCACAAATGTAATTTGTATGTATGTATGTATGTATGTATGTATGTATGTATGTATGTAAGTATGTATGTGGGGTACCCAAAAATAACTGGAATTGCAACAGAACATGCAAGCATTTTGTCATTACAGATTGTGCTGTTAGGTGTTGTTAGCCTGGAGTTTCCCATCCTAGTCTGCCTTATGGCATTAGTCTGTGTGAAGTGGTTTTGCCTTGTTGCTGCTTTGTGTGTGTCTTACTTGCAGCATCCATTAATTATTATGTTGCATGACCACAAGGAACAAAGAGTTTTTTGTTGGAGAAAATTGCAGCTGAGACTGTTGTTGTACTTTGGCAAACCTTTAGGGTCAAGTTATAAACTCCGTAACTAACCGTATGGCTGTACCATACTCCGTAAGAAAAGTTTGGATTGATCAAACTTTTACGGTAGGGATACAGAGAATTGACCAACTGCACGTGCGCTAAGTTGCCATCAGTTGATGTACAATCGGAAGTTGTGCCGGAAGCAACCAACGAAACTTTGATAAATTGATGGAAACATAACTTTTGACCGACAATGCTGCTTCTGAATAATATAAAATTTTAAGATAAGAATTACTTTGGTCATAAAAAAAAAATAGAAAAATAATAAAATGAATAAATAATTATAGTGTTAGATCTAGCAATAACTACCGATGATTTTGCACATGCTCACAATGGACTGCTTCGTAAACTGTAAAATAGTTTGTTACGGAAAAGGCTTTACGGTAGTTTATAACTGTTGCTATAGATATCTAGTGTAGCAAACATTTACGGATACGGTTACATTACAGAGTTTATAACTCGACCCTTAAGAGCAATGCTTTGAGCAGATCACAAGTTTATGAGTGGTTTTCTTTGATTCAAAAATGCATCTTGTCAACTGAAGACATGTCACAATCTGACCATACTTCAATGAGCAGAAATGAGGAAAACATCAAAAAAGTTTGACAGGCCATTAATCAAGATTGTCAAAATACCATTGACCAAATGTCTGAAGAAAAAATTTGTCATGGAGTACCTGCCAGCAAATTTTATCAGAAGAGTTGAGAATTAGTTGGATATCTCCCAAATTTGTGCCTCATGCTCACACAGGAGCAGAAAGACAAAAGAAAAACAAAACAAAACTTTTCCATGACTTGAAGCAGGAACTGCATAATGATACAAATTTCTTTACAGTGATTGTAACTGGGGATGAATCTTGGTTCTGTGTATACCACCCAGAAACAAAATAAGCATTAAGCCAGTAGAAACATTCAAATTCACCAAGACCCAAGAAAGCACATCAAAATTGATTAGAAAACTTCAAGACTATGTTAATTTATTTCTTTGATGTGAATGAGATTGTGCACAAGGAATTTGTTCTTCCAGGACAAACAGTGAACCAATATTTTTATCTTAATGTTTTGAAAAGACTGAATGAGAACATTTAGTAGAAATGGCCGGAATTGTGGAGATTGGTTCCTTTACCATTACAATGCTCTGGTCCACATGGCTCTATCTATCCAACAGCTCTTGACAAAGAACAGCATAGTGCTTGTGTCCCACCCACCCTACTGACTGGATTTTGCTCCTTGTGACTTTTTTCTAAAGAAAGTTCTCAAAGGAAAGTGGTTCAGTGATGTGGATGAGGTGAAAGCAAATATGTCAAGAGCCTTGAACAGTATTCTGGGTCAAGGGTTCCAGAATGTTTCCAGCAGTGAGTAAAATGTTGGGATGAGTTCAATGACACTGGTGGATAATACTTTGAAGGGGACTAAATACAACTGTTTAAAAAATAATTATGATTATTTTGGGTATCTGTATGAATATATACAGGGTGTATCAGTACAGTGGTTACAAACTTTCAGGAGAGATAGAGTACACCTAGACGATGGGAAATCAAAATGGGATATTATAAATGATATTATGAATTATATATATATAATTCATAATATCATTTATAATATACAATCATAAAAATGCAAAGTGTTGCTGTAAAAACAAATTCAAATTTGAAATTAATTATTATGAATAGTTAATATTTTTCATAGTAAAGTATTCTATTTTTTTAATGAATAATTAATTAAAATGTAATTTAAAAATGATTAAAAGTTCATATGGTTTTAACATTTATATACATGTGAAAACTGGAGTATACAATCATTGCATTATTCAAAATAGAAAAATATTTAGATATCAGTTTTTAAAAGTTTTATAAATTAATAAAATATAAACTTACTTCATTTATAATTTTTTTAATGCTGAATGAACATTTAAAAAAATTTTTAATAATTTAATTTGAAGATATTTTCTTATAATTAAAATACTTTTTAATATTTATAGATTTTATTTTGATGATGCTATTTTCTAATTAAATATAATGTTTGTTATAAGTTTATTTATTTTTTATTTGTAGGAAGATTTTGATCAAGATTCTGCATCTACTTTGGGACTCTGTTTAGCACAAATTCTAAATGAAGAATTTGTTCGAAAAATATTTCCTCAGGAGATGGATGATGAGTTAGTATCTTATAATTTCAAATTATTTAAACTTTTTATTAGAGAAAAAGTAACTTTTATTTTTATCTATACCAGCCAAACCTGTTAAATATTCAGTTTGATAAGAATATGACTTGCCAATTACAGTAGTTTGATGTCAGTGTCATTAGAATTTTGATTAGATTTTATTCATACTGAATAAAATCTAAATATGGTATTCATCTCTTCTTTCTTAACTTTACAAAATTCACTATAGACAAAGGAATAAATATTATTGAAATTATTTTCAAAATTTGAAATGTAAATTTATTTAAAATTCAGACTTTTTTATTTTAAATTACATTTTTCACATTACTTTTAAGATACCTCACTGAATACATATTTTTACTAGAAAACTTATTTTCCTTCCATTTTTCTGAATATTTAATATTTTTTAGAATATTTCACTTTAGACAGAGCTATTTCACAAACTATGTTCATGCATTGTCATATCTGAATAATAATAGCCTGTTTGATCAATTCCTTTCTATTATAAAAGTATGGTTTGAAATTTAAGTATATTAAATACTGTATATATAGGATGACTCAGGAGGAGAAGGAAATATCTTGGGAAAACAAAAGTACAGGTCATTGTAAGCAAAAAATTTTCACGAACATGGGTATTATTTTCAGTAGTTTCAGAGATACAACTGTATCAAAGTTGCTCACAAGTTTGAATGTAATAGAATGTCAATAATAATGAATAACACTTGTGTTATATTCAAAACAAATGCTCAAAAATCAAATCTTGAACTCCAGTACACTTTACAACTCATATCTGACACATCACATGTTGTTTCTTTGAGTTAGTGATGTAGCCATTATGTAACTAGGAAACAAAATTTGAATCTCATTACAGCATCTGGAAACAGATGTAGGACATACTGATAGTGATAAGGATGTAAGTCAAAGCAACATAAAGTTCAGATGACTCAATTGTAAAGTATATAGAGTATTGGAGATCAAGGTTTGATTTTTGAGCATTTGTTTTGAATGTAACATTTGTAAATTGTAAATAATTGTGAATAAGAAAACGTCACACCATTTTCCTTGATTAAACTCCAGGACTCTTGGATTCAAATAAACCCCAGTCTTTGAATAAATTGGAGAATAAAGATGTTGCTAAAAATAAACCATTGTCTCAAATAAACCCTAAAATAAGTACTTTCTATTCTGAGGTTCATGGAACATTTTTGGAAATAAAATTATAATTATTGTCGAATATTGAGCATAGGAAAGTTACATCAAGTTCATGATAGTTAAAATCCTGACTCTGACAACAACATTGAAGCAGACACAAATGACAACACAACTCTCAAATAAGAAATTACTGAATCAGGTTAACTATGAAAGCTAATTATTTCAAATATGTAGCTGTAACTCACAATTACAATCAATAAATGGTTTTGATAGTTTTAAAAATGAATGAGTAATTAGGCTACTTTTCTTTTAATTTTTATCTATTTGTTTTCTATTTCAAGATAATAAACCCCGAGAACTTCAATTAAACCCCAGGAATACTTAGATTTTTAAAATAAGTCCTTTGGGGTTTAATCAAGGAAATACAGTAGATTTGTTTTCTACATTTTGTAAAAGCATTTTATTTTATAAAGAAAGTTTTCATTCATTTCTCATTTACACTAGCTGACTCCATTGTGAATCAAACCTATCTATAAGTACAAAACTGTGGCTGAATATGTAGCCACAATTTTAACACAGTGCACTAGTATATTAATGTACTAGTGCAAAATGTCAACTAATCAATCAATCAATTTATTTTAATTAAAATTCTGAATGGAAATGAATAAAGTGAGGTTTGTATTTAAAAAGTGTATATAAATAAAAATTAGTGAGATTTATAAATTGACATGAATAGAGAGTATCTTTGATGAGTTAGATGTATATATTTTAATGTGTAACTGAAAAATTTAATAAGTTTTGATCCAATTAGTGAATAAAATTTAGAGAAAATGTAAAGTTAGTAAAGACAATGCTAAAGTTTAAATTATTGTAAATGAGCAGAAACTTTGATTCAGAAATTGTACTGAAAATCATAAATCATTACTTACAATTTAATAACAACACATTTTAATAACTAATAATAATTTGTCAATTGTTTTTCAGTTTCTTTTAGTCTTTTGTGTTTGATATATGATTATGCTAAAAATAATTAGAAAATGCAGTGAAATTTTTGATATAATAAATCTGATTTGATCTGTTGCATCAAAAATTTAGAAAATAATCAGATGTAACGGAGAGAAAAAGTTGTTAGATTTAAATTTTTGTCAGACACCAATAAAAATAATGTATATGATATAATAATAACAAAAATCAATATTTATATTTATTAAATATATATTCAAGTATTTTTAGAAAATTGAGAAATTTATATGCTGTATTTATTCTAATAAACAGTACACTGCCTATAACTTTTTTCAGCTTGCAACTGTGCTATTTATTAGAATATGGTATTTTATTTATAAGATTACAAGATGCATTTAAATACAGTTCAATTAACAAAGTTTACTTATTATTAAAATTTTGTATAATTCTAAAATAGTTTTAGAAATAAATTATCTGAAATAAATCATTATTTTACAGAAATAAATACCTATTAAATAATGATTATTTTCTGAAAATTTTTATAATTTTGATAAACCTAATAATTTTTTTATTTATTATATAATTTAAATTCTAAATTTCGCATGTCTCATTTCGTGTATGTTATAGATTATTTAGGTAATATATTGAATAATTATCATTATTATGACAAACTTCTTCAGTTTTTTCATTAATATAGTTGTATTTTTAGGCACAGTATAGAACCATAATTTGATTTATTTATATTATAGAACGTTAGAAGATTCGATGGGAACACCTTTATTTGTGATGTTTCGGTAAGTTTATTTTCAAGTATTGTAATATATAATTTATTAGAATGTTAATTTTATCTTATAAAGATTTAACACAAATAATACTGAATATTGGGTTCTTACCAAAAATTTAAGATGTTCACAATTAATGATATAAGATGTAAGCAGTTCTTAGCAATACTGCTTTTTGGAATTGATGGACATTAATTTTATTGATGCAAAAGATATTAAGTTGTCATTATTATAATCAATGTATATTTTTATTTATTTTTTATATTATTTGATAAATAAAGTAAAACAATAAAAAAATTTTTTGTATCATTTCCATTTTATATTTTTGTCATAATGCAATTTAATTGATTCTGTCTCAAATATTTCATTTGTTCTGTTCACTTTACCACTACATCTACAGGATGTTAATGATAAGACTAGCCATACTTTAGGAGATGATAGAACATCAAAAAATAAGTGTAATTAAAGTCAAACAATTGCCAAATTATATCAGACTATATTTCATTACTATTATTAATTAAATGCTAAGTAATTTGGTACTAGATACAGGTGTTAAGTGCCATCTCTTGCTAAATTTAAGTGTAATTAGAAAATAAAGCTAGTATCCCAAAATTCTTAACCCCTATATTTTGAAAACAACATTTTGGGATACTAGCTTTTCTCCTAATTACACTTACTGTTTGATGTGCTATTACCTTCTGGAGTTTACCAATGTTATTGTTAACATACTGTATGTAATAGTAATGTAAATAAAATGAAAGAAACAAGAAACAAAAAGTATTTGAGATTATACTTTCTATATTATATTATACCAGTAAATGTCATGTTTTCAATGGCCGTTTAGGAAATGCAGTATATATTGTGATATGCTTTGTGTGAAGGTTTTAATTTCCTTTCGAGCAATTTGATGTGGATTGTATGTTAGTATGGATTATATGACACTGTGAGTTATGTGCAGGAAACCTTGGTAGTTTGATTAACCATATGCTCAAATTTGTATCTCTTATTTTCTAATAGATTTTATTTCTGTCCAGGCTTATGCACAAGATTTTTAAAAGAGTGGGGTTTAAAAAGAATTTTTTCATAACATAGTTTATTAATATTTACAATATAAGTTTGAAGACATTTTTTTGTATTATTTTGTAATTTTTTTGTATAAATATTTAGTTTTACATTATAGGTTAAATATTTTTTGATTAATTCTTTTATTCAATTTTTTAATTATTTTTAAATGGGGAGTTACAATTGTGTGCATAGTCTTGTTTCTACATAATTTTATAAAGAAAATAATTTATTACTAGATATTGTTTAATAATAATTTGTTAGTTTGACTAAGAAATTTTTGAGTTTTTATATGGATTATTATAATTGTATTCTGATTAATTGAATTAATTGGCATTACAATTTATCCTAAATTCTAACTTGATCTGTAATATTCTTACGAAATACATAGAATGTAATTGATTAAATTAAGATTCTTGTAAATGCAGTACTAATAATATGGTGTAGGGAGTAGTTGCTGCAATGCTTATGAAATTACTACACAGATAAACAAAGCTAATAAATAGACATTTTAAAATATATTTATAATCGTTTATTTTTTATATTATTATTTTAATATAAAATAAGCAAATATAATACAATATTTACTTAATATTAAAAGATAATATCTCTCTAAATTTTTATTAGAAATCTTTGTCAAACTCCTGAAGAGGATCCTAGTAGACAACCTCTTTTAATGATTTTAGCAGAAATGACGACGCATCAACAGCGTTTAGGATATCTTCTTTTATATTTTCTTAAAGCAAGCAAAGTTCAAGATAATAGAATGTCATCCTATAGGGATTATGTAAAAAGTTTGGAATCAAAAGATTTAGCTACATGTTTACTTAGTGATTTAAGGGTAAATAATTTTGCAATGACTTTAAAATATTATGTAATTTTAAATTTAAATATTTAAAAAATATATTTAAATATTTCAGTTATGTCAGGAGGATGATGTTAGGATGTTTTGTTATATTATACCAGACATTTACACTCAGGTAATTATTTAAAGTTTTGGTTACAGCAAACTTTTGTAAAGAATTTATATTTTTATAATCTAAAATATACATAATTTATACCATATTTTAGTATCAAATATAATTTAGGTCTTTGGTATAAAATTTTTGTAAGAAATGTGAAAATGCTACTAATTATCTTAAAGAAACAGTTCATTGACTAAGCTAATTTTTGACAGAAATTTTGTTTTTATTTCTAATAATCAAATTATGTTTAATTACTTAAATACAAAGTTGGAAATTTTTTTTGTCATTCATTGCCACAATCTAAATACATTACAGAAAAGCATCTTTATAACATATTGTAGTAACAATTCTTTGAGCTGCTTTTTCAGTTTACTTATTGTATTTCTTAAGTTTACTGTATAGCAGTGCTGAATAATAACATACGAGGGGGACCCCAAAAAAACTGAACTGAGAGCGCGCTGCTATTCGTAGACATAGTAGAGAGTTCTCCCATTACATGGGGTTAGTAGAGATCTTCACAAAACAGCTGTTTTGTGAAGGTCAAACTGACACTGTTTGCACAGCTGTTTGTAGGTTTTAGATTTGAGTGTAGTGTTGTGTTTCTCTTACTGTTATTTTGTTTCACCTGCAAAGTTCTGGGAGTCCTTCAACATCTTGAAACGATGAAAACATTGAAAAAATCTGCCAAAAAAGTGTTAAGATGTCTGCGAGAGGATGTGCGAAGGAAATGTCCAAAACTTTGGCGATCAGGTGACTGGTTCCTTCATCACGACAATGCCCCTGCACACACGGCCTTACGAGTGACTCACTATTTGGTTTCTCAGGGATGGCCTGTCATTCCCTACCCTCCGTATTCACCAGACCTAGCCCCCGTGTGACTTTTTTCTGTTTTTGAGAATGAAGAAAAATCTAAAAGGGAAGCGTTTTGAAGATGTGGAGGCGGTAAAAACAGCTTCGCTAAGGGCTCTGGATGATATCAAGGTTGAAGAGTTCCAGAGATGCTTCAAACAGTGGGAAAAAGACTTGACAAGTGCATCGCATCTAATTGAGTGTACTTTTGAAGGTGACTGAAGAAATTTTGTAAAAAAGTTAATAAATAAAGTTTTTATACAAAAAATCCAGTTATTTTTGGGTCCCCCACGTATAAAAAAAGAAAAGAACATTTATGGACACCTAAATCGATAGATAGGTACATAGATTCAAATAATTTATGTTTTTTCATTTGCATTGAATAAATTTCCATTTTTATCATTGGAATCAGATACCATAGAAACTTTATATCTTTAATAAAAAATAGGTAGAATTAGCTTATTAAAATTAAAAGTTAAATTTAATTCAACAGAAAAACATTTTCTAGATTTTCTTCTCATCATTGGTTTATAATCAAATGCAAAATGTTTTGGTTTGACCTTGAACTAATAATTATATTGTTGGCTCTATTATCTGCTAATTATTTTTCAGTCAGATTAAGAATTGAGCCATTCACAGGCCAAATCAATTAACTCCATTTGTAAATCCTTGATGTAATCGTTGTTGTTATTAATACATTTTTCACGTAACTAATTTTATATATCATTACATTAAAGCTATGCTTTAATATAACGGTATATATGAATACATTCTACAATGTTTGTTTAAATTTAAAGTTTAAAAAGAATTTTTTAAAATAATTTATATTATCAATTTTCCTACTTTTTTGGAGTTAATCGATTTGGCAAGTGAGCAGCTCAGTTAATGATTGCTTGTCTAGGAATACATTTATGCAATCCAATAGTAAAAGTTTATAACGACTTTTAAGTTTCTACCAAAATTTATATATCACTAGTCTAAAAATTAACATTACAATTTAGATCTTATTAATTAAATTACAAATATTTAAAAGTATAATTTGGTTTTAAAAGTGAGAAAAATGATTACTTTGTTTCACTTATTTAGAAAATACAGTTCTAGGGATGTTTTTTTAGATTATATAAAAATATTTATATTCAGTTATTGTATGGTATTAAAAAAAATTGTAAATATATTTTTAAATAATTATTTTTTGTCTTAAATTTAAAGATTTTGAATTATTTTTATTCTTTAAAATATAGTTTCCAAATATTGCCATTGGAAATGCTGAATTGTTAAATCTTATTGTATCCTGTATAGATCCAACTCAGGTAAATAAATATAGGATTGTAAAAATAAAATATACAGTAGAGCATTGATTATCTGAAACAATTCAGGACTGGGTTGTTCGGATAACTGATCATTTACAAAAAAATATATTAAACACTAAACTGTACTGTATGTAATTTGTATCAAATGCCTTACAAATACACACCTTACATAATTTAGTATACAGTAATACCCCGAACTTATGCGATATGTGGGACCAAGCGATAACCGCGTAAGTCGAATTTGCGTAAGTCGGGGTATAATTTTGCATATAAATACATACAAATAATGTTTAATTGGGGCTGGAGACTAAAAAAACAATAATTTAGAAAAAAAATGTTTAATAAAATCTTAGATAATATATATGTATAACAAATTATATTATTATACAATTTTTCAGATTTA
Source organism: Centruroides sculpturatus (assembly GCF_000671375.1). Lineage (NCBI taxonomy): Eukaryota > Metazoa > Arthropoda > Arachnida > Scorpiones > Buthidae > Centruroides > Centruroides sculpturatus. Next base: position 169,842 of record NW_019385356.1, read on the forward strand.
CTTAATTATCACACCATAATTTTAACATCAATTCCATCTCAGGGATAATACTGTGACATTTACGAATGATGCTTGAATTTAAAGATTGAGCATTTTTCACAGCTTCAAGAGTTTTATCTTTACCTTTTATAATTGTTCTGACCGTCAATTCTGGTAGATCAAACTTCTTTGCCAATTCACAAATTTTCATTTTTGTATCGAAGTTAATAATGTTAACTTTACATTCTAAAGATAAAGTTTTTTCTTGTTTGATGTAGAATAATCAGTTCTACTTCGTTTGGATGACATAATAGAGTTTCTTGAGTCTCAATAGATATAACAAACACAGAAATAAATAACACAAAATAAATTGTAGTTATATGTCGATTCCGCGCAACACGTATCGGAACATGTAAGCCAAACAATAGTGTGGGGGGAGTGAGTAATCGAGAGTTGCGTGGCACTCAAACAAAAGAGGAATCGACGAGATTTGAAAATCGCATAACTCCAAGTTCGCGTAAGTCGGGGTAGCGTAAGTCGAGGTATTACTGTATTAAACTAGGCCTTCAGTTCAGGTTGGCAGGAAGAGGGAGAGTGCTGCAATGCCACAGCACTAGTGGAAATTTGAATTTGCCATCTGGAACGCTCTTGGTTAACCAATGTTTCAGTTGATTGGTATTCGGATAATTGATGCTCTATTGTATACTAAAATAAATGTGTTTTGATTTTTATAAAATTTTAAAAATTAATATTAATTATTTCTGTTACTAATATTGATAATAGGAATAATTTTTAATTAATTATTGAATGTTTTTGTTTGAATAGAATAATAATAAAAATAATATTTAATCAGGCATTTATATAGAAAATATATTTAAAAGTAAAATTTTATTACTATTTAATTTTAGTGACTCCTTTATTGTTTAACTTTAATAGACTTGGAAGAAATTGTATAAAGTATAATTTAAAATAACTCTTTTAAAGTAGTTAGAATTTTTATGTATTTAGAAAAATCAAAATCATAATATAATTTTGTTTATACAAAATTCTACAAATGAAAATGTTTATGAATTAATTTATGTTGTTGCAAATAAAGCATACAAGATGATTTCTCATAAAAAACAATTTATTGAAGTTAACAAAACAAGTTAAATGCTTAAACACTCAAACTAGATAAGATATACCTAATTGTTAAGTAAACATTTTTGAGGTTTGAAAACAAGAAAACCATCAAGTGGAGATTATTTCTGAAAAGAACTGGAACAGAATTGTTTAGAAGTGGTTCTTTCTTTATAACAGTTTATAAAATGTTGGCTTGACCTCCAATGGACAGAATAGCTGCTTTGTGGCAGTATACATTTATTCCTAAATGTATAAAATTTAAATCTTATCGTCAAACTTTTATGATTTTTTAAAAATATTTCAAGAATAAATAAATAAGATAACAAATTTATATTTAAAAATTGTTTAGTATTTTTATTATGTATTTAATATTTAAAAATTATATATTTAATTTATATCTTTTCATGAAGTTTCAGTTTAAATTTTATGTTAAATTGCATTTTATTTTAATATGTTGACTATTTACATAATAAATGTTTGCTGTATTATGTTTTTCATTTCAGTTAAGTAATCAAATGATTTATTTTTGTTATAAAATATAGCTTCAAGATCTTGTTTGTCATATTCTTCAAGGCAATATGGTAATGTTTCGCAAAGACTCGTTTTTATCTGTTTTAAGTAAGTTCTGTCTTATATCATTAAATTAAAATATAAAGGAAAATTTATCTTTAAGTTTGTTTTAGAGTTTAAATTGTTTTCTTAATATTATAGAATAAATGAATATATTTAATTTACTTTAATGTAGAAATTTACTATTTACTAAATTGTGTTAAAAAATACTAGTAAAGATACATTAAATAGGTAATTATTATGTCAACGATCATCTGATAAGTATGTAATTAGAAGAAAACAGTAAAAATATGAAAAGTTTTCCTCTTAAAACAAATATGATTGGGCTGATTGAATTGCATAAGTGTATTTTATAAATACTATGTTATGGTTGTAAATATTTGAAATTCAATATTCTAAATTTTTTTAATACTGATTTATTTAAAATTTAAATTCAGAAAAAGAAAAATCATTAAGCTGATGTAACTATAATTCTTTTATTTATATTTTTAATCTATGATAATTTGGTTATATTTGTTATACAATAGAATGTTAAAATTTTTCAATCCTTTTCTAATATAAAATATCTTCAGATTTAAAACAAGCATTAATAATAATATTCTAATCAAAGATTTCTCTGTAAAATGTTACATGTAAATTTAATATTAGTATGTGACTCTAATATTATATTGATACTTGACATAGTGACTACACTAAGTAACCTTCCTACTAATTCGTACTGGTTGTACAAAATAGACGTGATTTCATTATATCCATCGGTACCACATTTTGAAGCTGTCATGCTTGCTAATGCACTACTGCTGAGTTCTGGGCACTCTATATCACATGATACTTGACAGTTTTGCTTATCAGGAAATGTTAGAAAACTGATTTTTCCAAGTTATTTTCCTCAGTCAAATCAGTATTCAAAATAAAAATATATTATTAGAAAAGTAATTAGAAAATATAATTAGAAAAGTATACATATTATTTTTTATTTTAACATTTTTTAAATTGCTTTAAAAATGATTTATTCTTATATTAATGATTTGTTTCATATAGATGCCAGTTTAGAATGGGAATCTTTCGAACAGTTTTGTTTGTGGCAATTAATTGCTGCTCACAATATTCCTCTTGATTATATACTTCCGATATTACCAAAATTAGAATTTCAAGGTAAGTTTAAATTATTAAATAATAATGTGTTTTGACAGTATAATATTAAATAACATTATCTACCATACTTTATTCAACTCAAATTATTTATTTTTTTAAAGCAAAAATAATTATGAAATTAATAATGACAATAAAATTAGCAATTTAATTACAGAATTTTTAATGACATACCAAAAGTTTAAAAAATGTTTCATAACATAACATGAATATGTATGTTTATAGGTACGTTCGTAAAGTCAAACGAGTTAAATGCGTTAGTAATGAATCATTCAAAAAGTAGTAGTCTCACTCAGTGCGCATGCTCTGTGGTGATGATGTTTTGAATGAAACTGTAACGAAGCTCACAAGGGAAAGAGTTAGTTTACTTCGTTAAGAAAATGGTGCCTGACGATATCAATGTTTCTAAATCTACTTGAATGTTTAAATTGTGAATTAAAAGGTGAAATGATTGAAATAACTGTCCACCTGAAGCAATCTAAGAAAAATATTTCGGATAAGGCTGCACTAGTAACATTCATATCTTCAATTTTAGAAACATCCATTTAGTTATAAACAAATCATTCGAAAAGTCTAATGAAATAAAAATAACAATGATGTCATTCTCATTTAACTCATTTGACTTTATGAACATACGCTATATTTATAGTATTAATTCATTTTATCATTGAAAAAGGTACTGTGGTTAACTTGATTTGATATCTGATTGCAATCTGCAGTACAACAAAAGTTCAACTTCTATAAATTAATTATGTCTATTTAACTGCTACTAATTTATTTTGATAATACGTGACATTGATCATAACATTTCGTGCTACAACATTCTCTATATTAGTAGTATATGTGATCCTTGACTTTTGGATATTCTGCTTTTGGACAACTTGCTTTTTCACACATGATACTTTGATACTACTAAATTGCTTTTTTTATATGTAAAATTTGGACTTTCATACATTTTCAGCTGACAAATTAAAATTTAGAGTTATCATGTAGTACTGCTTTATTCCAGTTTTGGTTATAGTAATGTCTTTTTTATTTATTAAGCAATTATAGTTTTAAATATATGATTAAAAAATTGTTTTTATAAAGTGTTTAATGCAATGAAAACACAAATGGTAGAAAAAGATAAATACCTAATAGCTAAGTAGAAATTGTTATATATATATATAAAAAACATAAATTCAAACAATTTTGGTACATTTGTGTCCAATAAATAAAAATAATAACTTGTACTGGAACTAGAAAGAATTAATCAAAATTATCACCTTTTAAATAAACCTCATATTAAATTATTTGCTGGAATTTGTAAAAAGGTGATAATTTTGATTAATACATTTGTGTCATTACACAAATGTACCAAATTATAACAGATTTATTCAATTGTCAGTCATTCAGTGTTTAATATGATCTATTTAACATACTTTCATTCTATCAATATTTATGAGGTTTTTCTATGCTTTAATTTTTAAGTGAATTATTTTAAAAATCAAAGCTTGAGAAAATATAGTTTTATTTATATGAATTTAATGATTTGTCTGATTGAATGAATTTAATATGATATTTGTCTTTTCATCAAATAAGTCATTTGAAATATAATATTTAATATTACATGAACAAATATTTTAATTTCTATCTACAATGGCATAATTTTATATCTGATCATTGCATATTTTATTATTTAATCATATGAAATTCAAATCTTATAAATTTATTAATTCTTACAGCGCATGCTGAAGCACTTACAAGTATATTGCTGTTATTAAAACAAGAGAAGTAAGTATTAGTTATTGTTTAAAACTTTATTTCAAATACATAATGATTAAAACATCTGTAGCTTGTAAATTATAATTTATATACATACTATATAACAGACCTGCTATATATAATAATAGTGTGCATAAATTAAGAATGTTCCATGCTTTAATTGTTTTAAAAATGAAATTTGTTTTTAATCAAAATAGTGTGCACATATATTATAATCCATTGACTAGTGAAACCTGGAAATATTCTGATATAGAACTATCTATACAAAGTAAGAACAACTTTAAAAGAGCTCTCCAAACACTCCTTTTAATTTCTGATTTAACAATAATGCTATTGCTGAAGACAAAATTTTTGTTCAAGATGCCTTTATGATAATATTTGTATAATAAGATGAAGAGCCATTGGCAGATTGGAAGCTAGTGAAAACTAAGCAGAGGTTGCTAGAATTTTTAATTTGTCTGAAAATGCCCTTTTAAGATTATCAGTTTCAAACAATTTGCAAAAATATGCTATCAGGCAAATTTTGTGATGTTAATTAATTAAATTTGGTTATGATTTGTTATAATCAGTTTCAATAGACAGTAACATGTGCTGTGCTAGATGGACATCTGAAGATTGAACATGATGTACACCATTGAGGATGACTGGTACACAGTTCTACCTGCAAAATTCAATAGATACATGACAGTTTTTCAGCTTTTTTTGGAACTTGTATCTTTTTGTCAGTAAGATGAGTATCAAGGTAGACTATAGCTAGAAACCTTTTTGAAGGAGATCATTAAGCCAAGAAATTTGTAATCTCTACCCCATTAACCTATATCCATAAGAGCTCAATTGGAATGGAATAGACAGACAGCATCAGAATCAGCCACCTGAATAATGGGAAAATGTTCTCATCACAGATGATCCAAAATTTTTGTTAACAAATTAGTTTTGATACTAATTCATCTGGAAAGAAATTGGCATCTGATTTTTCTCTTCAATACAAAGAGAGCATTTCAGAAGTAAAGGAACAACAGTATGGGCAGTTATTATGATTAATGCTTTCACTTCATTATATGTTGTCAATAGAGAATCTTTGATTTAGATAGAGTTAGATAACCTAACAAATAGGATTTTAACAATTCTGGAGGGCTTATCATACCAAGGCTGACCAAAAAATAGATCAGAATATTCTGACTACAGAAGACTACAGGAACACACAGAAATTCTGAAAATACAGGAAAACATTAGAATTAATAACAATGTGGGACTGAAGCTACATGAGGGGTGGAATGACATTGTTTTTACATAGCCTTGAAACAGATGTTGAACAGATGTGGGAGTAAAGTCACATCACATTGTAAAATGAAAATTGTAACAAGGCAGTTGGTTTCACACAGTCTTATGGATTTGGTGTATTTATTTTGTTTAAGGTCTGGAAACCAATTATTTTAATAATTGTAAGTTCATTGTTAGTTTCCCTCCCTTTTGATTTTAATATATTTAACAATATTTTATTATTAATAGTGGAACCATTTACCAGAATTTGGAAAATGTGGGAGAAAATAAGACATTTACTGGTCCCAGATAATGTGATATATCACATTAATATAAAAAAATTTTATGTTTGATAGTTTTTAGTTCTTTAGTATATGGGTTGTATTAATTGTTGTAAATACAATGCACTGTATAGATAAAAAATTCCTTTGTATTGGTTAACTATTAGCATTTTAATTGTATGTATGCTAAGTTGGTACTATGTATTTGTAAGCTGATGAGGGATACTTGCATCTGAAATGCCTCCTTTCATAAATTTGAAGGAAATTTATTAAAGACTAATTTTTTTGTAAAAGAACTGGTCTATTTTTGGTCAGCCTTGGTGTGATAAACCCTCCAAAATTGTTAAAATCCTCTTTATTAGGTTATCTAACTCTATCTAAATTAAAGTTGTAAAGCATTGTTTATTATTATTATTATTATTAGAGAATCTTTGACTATATACAGATATCTGAGATTTTCTTTCTGTCTTTACTGATTTCAGCTGTTTGATGTACGAGTATTTTGCTTAAAAAATAACTGTTTTCTTCTTTTTTGGAACATAACTAACTAATGTCATGTTATCATTTAATCCATGTATGAAGAAGTGAACTGGTTTTCTCTCTCATTTGCTTGAAACACAGTGGTATATCTGGTTTATTTTGTTATATTGTTTTATATGGAGCTGCATCAGCAATTCTAAATAAGCATTGCTATCATGTTCAACTAATTTGAGTTGCATGTGATGAATTTCACACTTTGATTCCATAATTTTCTAGCTTGCTTTTCATGCTTTATATGAATGGACATCTATTACAAAATGTGGGATCAACTGTTTACCAATTACAAAATTTTTGGAATCAAACAATTCTATCAGTTTCATATAAAACGATTTCAGATGTATGACAATGCCACCAATTAATCAGATTAGTGATGCTCTGCTCTTGTTTTTTGTCATCAAATCAAATACTTTCAAATTTTTCAAATATTTCTACAGACATGATATATGTACCAATTCATAAACATTTTACTAAGAAATTGTTTATGAATTGGAACATTTTAATTTCTTTCAACTCCAGCAACCAAAAATATTCTGATGATTGCATTCAGTCATACAACCCAACATCTGCTATTGAAATTTTTTTAGACAGTATTCTTTCTTTATGGTTTGTGCATAGGATGACTTTAGCATGAAAGATTAAATGAATAAATCCCAAGACTGTGTGGGAGTTTTAGTTGCTACTCCATATTTGGATCCTACTCATTCAAGTAAAATGTTAGAAGAAATAATTCTGGACATTGCTGGGCCTTTTTTTTATCCCAAAGGAATTATTTTGAGAGAATTGGTTTGGTTGATTTAAGTTTTCAATGACCAAAATCATCTGAAGATTTTTCATTGCTTGATGATTGCTGTTTTGACAACTCCAATTCTCAAATCATATCTGCATTTTTTTATCATTGCTATGAACAAAAAAATGTAGATATGATTTGAATTGTCAAAAACAAAAGAAAAAAGTGCACTGGAAATGTAGATCATGCATTTCTAACCATAATGACAAGAGGATGCATTATAAAAACAGTGATACATTTTTAGTTTCTGGAAGAAAAATTAATAAATTCTATATTTGTTCTATGTAAGTTATAAAATTGTAACTTATTATATATTAGAAATAATGTCTTTCTTTTTATAATAGATTTTAGTATGTATTAATTGATGTGATATTGGGTTTTATGTAATGTTTGTAGATTGACCCAAAAAAAAAAAAACAAAAAGGCTAGAGGACTCTTAAGTGGAAGCTAAAATGCTCATTAGTATAATGGCCATAGATATATTATATGTTAATTATTAAATTATTAATGGGCTAAAATGTGTGATATACCGTACAGCCATGGTTCTCAATCTTTTTGAAGTCGGGGAACACTAAACTTTGACAATTTTTTCTGTGGAACACTTACATCAGCTTTAAAGCATGGGTGGCAAACCTTTTTGAAATCAAGAGTGCACTTGGTCTAGTATACATCATTGGCATTTGCAGATTATATTCCCATACAAAAATTATTATACATTCTATTGATTTTTCTTTTGCAACAATTTTTTATTGTATATTTGATTTTTTCGTGGAACACTTGAAGTGGCTTCACAGAGCACTTGTGTTCCACAGACCACGGATTGAGAACCATGGCCCTACAGTATTAAATTACATGAATTAGTAACAATATACATAATAATCAAATTAATAGAGTTAAAAGCAGTATTAAAATAGTTAAGGAAAGTAAAAGTTTAGATTATGTGATATTTTTCAAAACTGATAAATTATGTCAAAATGTATATCTCATGTAAAGTTTGATTAAATTTATTGCAAGTTTCATTTAAATATTTGAATTTATATCTCATTTTCTTAATTTATGCTTATCAACGTGTATGATATACAATATTATAAGTAGTAAATGAATGAAATTATTAATGTTAAGGTGATATTTTAGGAAAGGTTTTTATGTTGATTAAAATATTATCATTACCATTTACTTACCATTTATAAAAATGTTATGAAAGCAATTTTTATTCTTTATCAAATTTCATATAAAATTTTATTAATGAAATTCTAATTTATATAAAATATTACTAATAGACTTGAATTTTGAAAGCACATTAATTACAAATTATTTTTGGAATATTTATAAATAGTTTTAGGACTGAATGTAAAAGAATATTTTACAACAGAATTCATTTACTTTTTAAATATTCAAGAGCAAAAACACTAAATATAACAGATTTCATCTAATATATTTAGTTGTCTTAAAATAGTGATGAACTTATTTGCAACTGTATGTGAAATGTGTAATGCCATAATGTTGTAAATGCCAAAAAGCGAACTTTTTGGGAGAGGTAAAAAACACTTTATCTAGTAAATGAATTCATTTCGATTTTACAATAAAATGGTAAAAAAACTCACTAGATTACAAATTGTCTGGAATATCAAAATGATGAAAATATAAGCCATAATGTTTAAGTGCCAAAAGTCACATTATTTGCACTTTAAACGTAATGGCTTCATATAAATTCAGCTTCAAAATACAACCATTTACAGTGACACTATTGCCACAATATTTTTTTGCAACAGAAAACATTATGTAAAGAATTCAATTCTTCGATAAAATGTATTTAGAGAAAAATAGCATTTACAATGTTATGGCATTGCATGCTTCATACCGTGTTTCCCCGAAAATAAGACAGTGTCTTATATTAATTTTTGCTCTGAAAAATGCGCTAGGTCTTATTTTCAGGGAATGTCTTATTTTTTCCAAGAAGAAGAATTCACATTTATTATTGAACAAAAAAATTCCCAAGTCGAACTTAGACGAGAGTGACGTATATCCGGTGTGTCGAACTGTTGCCTTTTTATAGCGTCAACATCGGACTCGATGACCAATTAGTGCTTACTAAACCGTAGCACTATGCAAATGCCACGTGGCGTGATTCCCGGCTGACCAATTAGCCATCACCAGCCGTAACGTTATGCAAATCTGTGATTCCCAAGCCATAGTCTTATGCAAATCATGCCGTGTGGCGTAACTGTCTGCAGACCAATCAGTGGCTGTACTTTCAAAAAGCCAACGGCCACTTTCAACCATCTGTCGATGACCGTTACGACTAAAAAAAACTTCGCTAGGTCTTACTTTCAGGGGGAGGTCTTATATTTCGCAATTCAGCAAAATTTGTGCTAGGTCTTATTTTCTGCGGATGTCTTATTTTCGGGGAAACAGGTATATAGTCATTTAATATAAATATTTCTAAATTATTTTTGTAAACGTGTTGATTGATTTAGAGTGTGAAAAATTGCTTTGATTTTCTAAAAATTAAAATCTGTATAATTTCTTGTTTGTCTGTGGTGCATGGTTGTTTGTAGCTTAAAGCTAATTATTACACATGTACAAGTGGAGTCTCTAAATTAGTTTATCTTCAGTATAATGCTTAGACTTTTATCATCATCCATAAATCATTTAGCATGTACAAAGCAAATACAATATTATTTATTTTTCATTCTTTATATGATTTATCATTGATATACAAATAACAAAAGTTTTAAATATTGTTAATGAATATTTCTTTTAATTTTAGACCAACAGCAGAATTACTGAAACACATCATGTGTAGGGACGTTAAATTAAATGATCAGTTTGTTGTATCTGTCTTAAAATATTGGTCTCAAGAGCATGAAGAAAAACTTGCTGAATTAATTGGGTCTCAACTTTCAAAATCTGGTTTAACTCCTAATAAAAGGAAAAGGTAAAAGACAAATTTTATAATAACAAAATGTATTTTTTTTTGTTTGTCATCATTCTATTTTTAATTTAACTGCCTTAATTGATAACATGAATATGTCTGTTTATTCTTTCAGTTATTTGTCTATTCCCTACTTAGTTTGCTATATAATGAAACAACTATTAAATGATTAGTCATAGTTCGTTAGAAAATTTTCAAACATTTTATTTGTTAATAAAATAGAAAAAAGTTCAGATTGAATTAATTGAGATACTGATTACGTGATTTACTTATTTTAAAAATAGTTGAAAAACTTTAAAAAATGCATGTTTTGTTTGTTCTGTATTTTGACATTAATTGCAATTAATAATCATTTAATATGGATTAAGATATAATTTAATTTAGATGGTAAACATTGCATTTTGAAATCTACAATAAACAGGTTTATGAAAATGGAATTTTAAAGTTACAGTTTTTTTTCTTATTTTTCATTCACCAAAAAAAAAGTGTAGATAAATTTATAAAATAGTTTTTATGATATTTTATGATTTTAATTTTATATAATTAAAATTTTATTGTTTTTTCAGGCAGCAAGTTACTAAATCACAAGGTCCAACTGTTGATCAAACTTTAGCACATCTTGATCAGTTAAGGCAAAATTGCAAACAAACATCATGTAAGTGATATTTATACTTATATCATCAGTTTATTAGATTGAAAAGTAATTAGTCAAAATAACAATGAAATGTTAGGAAATAATTTTCTGATGCTTCAATATCAAAGTACTTTATTTTCTATAAATAAAATATAGTATGTACTCACATATAAGACAATCTCGCATATAGGACGAGGCGTGACTTTAAAGATCAAAATAAAGAAAATTAGATTTATTAATACAATTCTAATTTTATTTTGTTTAATCACAAATGAAATATTATCAAATGCTTGTATTAAGGCAAACAACCATGTTTTCTTGACACTATCACCTTTTGTCTACTTGGACTCGTCCTCCAAAGCTTCATTACAACTGTCCTCTTTCTCACTCTCATTCCACAAAGCATCATCCTCTGATCCATTGAGTGAATTTGAAATGTAGTATTTCCTGCTATCAGCTCTTGAGGAATGCTTTTCCACGCACCTGATATTCATGTAGCAAAACCAAAAGATTATAATGTGCTTGACCAGAAAAGAGTATTTTTAATGATTCAGAATATGCAAATATTCATTAAAAATACCAATTTAACAAATATGAAATAACTACATTTATAATCATTGCTAAGTGACCAGCTATTTTTAGACCATCTCTTTGAAAGCGCCATTCACCTTGACCTCGACAGCACCCTGCTATAATGGCAGCATGAACTATGCACGGTTCACCAAAATTATTGCAAAAATACAAAGAATCCTTCACTTGCACATATAGGACGATCTAGATTTTTGAAGCAGTGAAAAATGAATAAAAACCTTGTCTTATACACGAGTAAATACAGTAACTACAAATACAAAAGTTGGATTTCTTTAGAAAATTCTAAAATTTTTATGATAACAGTCAACTTGCATTAATATGAATTGCCATGGGAACAGTAGATTGTTCACTTTATCAAAAATTTGTATTAACAATTTTCATGGTCAAGGTCATGATGACACAATTTAGGGAGTTGATTGAAATCTCTAAATGATAATATTTTGAATTAATTTAATTAATAAAGTTAAATAAATTTATTTACAAAAACAAATTAATGTTCTAAATGATTTTAAAATCAAACAAAATGAGGAAGAGGTGGTATTTGCCATTTAAGTGTAGAGTGGTGTATCAGAGTGGTTAAAAAAAAACAAAGCTAAAAAAAGAAATCTGTGATTTTTTTCCCCCCATTGAGGATTGTTTGAAAAAGTAGAAAATACTTTTTGGTAACAAAAGAGTAAAAAAAGAGCCAAATTTGGCACAAAGTAGCCAAATCTGGTATCACTATATCCATTTCCTGTATGCAAATTAGCTTATGTTTTCATGGGACTACATCCATTTAAAGGGATGGTCATCCTTAAAATTTAACTCCTATTTTCTAAATATAGTAGAATGGTCCACTAAAACCAGATGTTAGAATTGCTTTACAATTGGAGATCGACCTGTCTTTGCTTATTAGGAGAAGAAAATCTATGCTATTCAAAATGGAACATTACTACTTTATTACAGTACCACTTTTTATTGTTCATGTTGAAAAGTGTAAAAATCGTTATTGGAAATAGAGTTATTTCTTGGGGGGTTGTGAAGGTAATTTACAGTTTGATTTAATGAATTCTAGTAAAATTTTTGTTTGCTTTATTGTGGGAAAATTAATGTTGTGACATCTCAAAGCCCAATTTTTAATAATAAACCAAAGAGGTAGGCATTAGGTGTCATCTCTTATTAAATTAAATAAGATATGACACTTAACTTTTAGTACCAAATTACTCAGAATTTAATTATTAATAGTAAAGTAGCCTGATTAAAATATGGCAATTGTTTGGCTTATTAACATTGTGATAATGGCATTTTGCCAGGGCAAGGGCAAAATTTGCTTTGAGAATTCACTTTATTTGTATTTGTTTTAAGGTGAGTCAACTGTGTTATAATTTGCTAATGGAGATAATATATCAGTTTCTATTTTAGATTAATTGTGAATGATGAAATGGAATTAATTTGGATGATTTAAAATCATTTTTACTTTTAAAAATATATTATGCTGTTACAAATATAATTGAACTGGAGAATAGAATAGTTTTCTTGGAGTTTAGAAACATTTTAATACATTCTTTTTTAATTTTTTATCGAATTTGTTCATTTTATGTTGCTCAGACCATAGAAAATAATTCATAGCTGCACTTTTGTGAAAATGTAATAAAAATCTTTTGAAATGGCATCCATATTCTTTTACTTTTAGGATTTTGTTGTCCAAGATGAATTTCAGTTAAGAACTGTTCAAAATGTGACAGATATTTTGATGATATTAAGTGAGTGAAAACATATAAAATTGACTCACTGGATTGAAAATCATTCAGAATTAATCTGATTGCCATGCCAAATTTTTTTTGATGGCTGTATTTGAGAATTCTTGGTATAAAACATTTTCATTTAGTTTATATTTTGGGATATTTCTGAATTTCATAAAATGAGAATTATAGAAAATAGGAAGATTTTATTTCATAGATTCAATGGGAATTTTGCAAAATACTATTTTTTATAAAATGGCAATGAAAATATAATTTTATGTTTATCAATTAAATATATCTCCTTTTTCTATATTTCTACTTGAATTTAGTATTCCTTATTTATTTTTTACTTTAAACTTGTTAAAACTTTCTCATTAAAAATATAAAAATTAGCATTGGATTTTTGAAGATGAGTGATTATTCAAAGTCTAATGCTTTTGAATATCTGTTTATTTTTAGAAATCTTAGAAATAGTAAATACAATAAAATACCTAGAATAGTAAACAATATTTTTGTTTTACATTGCCATCTAATATAATCATTGTATTTTCAAGACGTACATCCACCATAAACCAAAAAACGGTGTGTTAACTCAACTATACAGCTTTCACTAATGTTTTTGAACCAACAGTTCTTCTTCAGTGAAAAATGGACAAATGAAAGAAAAATTTGATGAAACAGTTCTTTTTGAAAGAGTTTTGAAACGGAATTCGGAGGAAACCTGTGCAAGCGTTGTCAATGTTGGACATAACTGTTCCATCAAATTTTTCTTTCATTTGTCCGTTTTTCACCTGAAGAAGAACTGTTGGTTAGAACAACGGTGGGCAACCCCCGGCCCGCGGGCCAGCTACGGCCCGCGAGATGTTTAGAAGAAATTATAAATAAATATTTTTCGATGTAATTTGTCTAGTTTAAATTGAATATTATTTTCTGAAGTGTTGTGGCAGCAATGACAGGAAAAAATAAGGGAGTCATTTCCTTATTCAAACAAAAAATGGGAGAACAGAATTTTTCTAAATTATTTATATCTCTTCGCGTCATCCATCAAGAAAATCTATATGCAAAAGCTATGCAATTAGAAAATGTAATGTCTGTCGTATCCAACTACATAGTGCTGTTTTTATTGTGTTTAAAGTCACTTAGATTTTACAAATAGGTGAGCCGTTCACAGCCCGGCACACGCATTTGTAAAATCTAAGTGACTCATACAACATGGAATTCATATAAAACGGAATAATCAACAGTGTTATAGGGGGGGTCGACTGTAGTAATTAATTTCTTTTTATTTATTTATTTCATATTTGCAGACTAAAAATTTACAGGTCACAAGGTGTCAATTAACTACTACGGCCCGCGGAAAAAACGTAAAATTTATTCTGGCCCATGTTATAAAAAAGGTTGCCTACCCTTGGGTTAGAACATGTTAGTGAAAGCTGTATAGTTGAGTTAACATACCGTTTTTTGGTTTATGGTGGATGTATGCATTATATTTTATTTGAAGTATTCTTAGAGGTTAAATTTAAAAGTTATTTTTAAACATTTTCAAACATTTATGCTCATTTTCATAAATTGATTAAAAATAATGAAAAATTCTTATGCGATATTGGTTATTTAAGCAATGTTTAATTGATTCAATTACTTTCATATGTTTGCTTTTTCTCTTCATTTTAAATTTGCTTAAGTTTAACAAGATAACACACATTTCTTTACTTCATATTTATATCATCAATGATACATAAGTAAACACTTTCTAACTTTGAGTTTAAAAGTGTTTATTATGCAATAAATGATAATCTTTGTTTTGTTGTTATTACACACACACACACACACATATATATATATATATATATATAACTTATTAAAAAGAAACATGTTTAATTAATAGAATATTTTTTCAAAGTTTCTTTCAAATATTTATTTTATTTAAAATATCTTTTAAATATCTTAGTTTTTAATCAAGAAACTGTACAGTCATCATTAATTCAAGTTCAGTCATCATGTTCAGATGCTCAGAAATCCAAGTAAGTAATCTGATAATTTATATATAAAATTACATTTAATTTGATATGTTATATTGCTTTAAAAAATTTATCTTTAAAGTTTACATTTTAATAAAGAATATATATCTAAAAAGCAAATATAATATTAACTATTTCATTGACTTTTTTGATAATGTTTTATATTTTAGGGTTTATATTTTAAAAAGCTTTCATAGAAAGTTGAAATAAACTTTTAATGTATAATTTAGTTTATGAACTCTTGTATCAGATGATTGTGTAGAAAGATTGCAAAAAGTCACAAGTATCAAAACAGTTTTTTTTAATGTTAAATATTTAATTTGATATAATGTATCATCATCTTAATTCTTTTGTAATGAAAGAGCCAACATTTTAAACCAGCAGAGAATTATATTACTTGGTTTAAATACATATCATCATCAAGTCTACTTAGTAAGTAAAGTAGAATATATATATGAATACATTGAAACAAACTAAGAATTTAAATAATTTATAAATTTTTCAAGTAAAATAATTTTTTGTTTGGTTTAAAAATTTGATTCTTTTATTATTACTCAATTTTTAGATTAATGCCAACTTTTTGCTGGATTACATCAGGCTATATTATAACATGATGTAATCCAGAAAGTATTTGGTATTAACTCTATCATGTTTAACAAGATACAGCTTAACTTTTCACCTTGTTCAGTAACTGGTTTATAAATTACCAGTTGTAGATAATAATATAAAGAAATTAGTGTCATTCTGGGATAATTGTCTTTGAGATGAGAAATCTAGGTGAAAATATTATATTTCACTATCTTATATAATGTGAGAAGAGTACAACAAGACGATATTGATAATTGTCATAGAATTTAAAGTTTTCACTTCATTTGATATGGATTGAATTAATTTAAAAATTAAATTATGTCAAATTTTATTAAAAAATTAATGATTTGAAATAATTAAAATAAATAGAGTCATCATCTGTTATTAATTAAAGAATTCAGACATATTTTAATCAATTTAGAAACATCTGGAGAAAATACCTCCATGAAGTGAGGCTTGAATTCATAACTACCACAAATTAGGTATGTGTATATTCTAAGAGAAAGATTTGAAGTCCAAGTTTAACTTCCAGCTTTAAGACCAAAATTTTGAAATTACTGAATTAAATATAATTATTCAAATGCAGTTTTTTATGAATTTAAAATATTAATTTTACAATTAAAGTATCTAAATTTTGTCTAATGAGAGGATGGCATGACACTGAGGTCATCATTTTTATCAGACTCAGTGTGGATATAGTTCATCTCCAACAACTGATATGTACCTAGCAATAAGATGCAACACTCAAAATTAAAGTTGGAAATTGCATAATCACTAAAAACCTTAGAGTTGCCGCAAACTAGTGCTTTGCGAGAGCAAAACACTAGCAAACGTGTGCTAACACAACCGATGACGTCAAAGGCTCGCCCCTTTCTTTTTGCCCGCATGGTTTTTCCTTTGCTAGTACAACAATATGAGAGTATGCTTGCTGTTCACAGAATTCAACAGCTAGAGCAGTCACGCTAGCAAGAGAGAGCGGGGAAGATGGATGACTACATGAACATGTCACATGTCGAAAAAGAAATAATAGAATTGTATCGATGTACATAAATTACATGATTAATACATTCAGTATTGAAAAGAAAATAGTATAAACGTTATATATAACTATTTACTATTTATATACAAATAGTTTTCGGCTAGTTAAGCCTAACTAGGCTTAACTAGTAAACATGTTATTCCCATGTTATTCCCATGTTGTTTCAAAGTTCGGAATGAAAACTGACTGATTACAAGTATAGGTTATAATAAAATCTTGTTCTATAGCCAATCCACATCTGTGAATCCATGTCATGTCAACTACATTACACGAGCAAACATTGTGTAGTTTGTGGTCGCTTCTTGCCCGCATAGCTTTCCTAGCAAAAGTGGCTCATAGCCTCATGGGAAAAAAGTTGGGGCTCGGGAGCATGACCGAGCGTACACTAGCTCCTGCTTCCTATAGTTTGCAGCAGCTCTTAGAATATCTATTATTTACAGAGTTGCTGGTGGCTTGGTGAGAGCATGCCAGTTTTGTAATCATGAAGGTGATGTTTTTAATCTTGTTGGTATAAGGTAATTTTTTTATATATGAAACTATAATTTGTACTTTAGTCTTGGTATTTTTAAATTTATATTTAATTAATTAAATTAATTCAAAATTATTTTTGAATATTCATGTACATTTAGTATTCATACATAATATTTACTGTATTTGTAATTATTCGGAAAGACGGTAAAATATAAATAAAATTATCATTATTCAAGACCAATTTTGTTAATAAAAAAGACATTTTTATTAATGTCATTCAATCTGTTTGCTCTTTGGGAGCACAATTTTGTGGGCAATAATTATTGTAGAAGCATATGAAATAAACATTTCTGCAGTATCCACATTGAATAAATGCAGCATTTTTACAATAAGCAGAAGATTTACATATGTCACTGGAAAAACAAAACTTGATTAATGTTTAAAAACATTTCTCTCTCATCAAGTAATTTGGAGGAGAATCACACATACCATAACACATTTGAAAATATTGGAGCACTTAATGTTTTCTTCTACTGCTTATGTAACTTCCAAAATTGACAGAGAACTCTTGGCTTCAATTAGATCTTGATTTTCAAGGAGGCTTTCATAATACATAAAAGTATCTTTTAAACATAATTTTGCAATATTGTCATGCAGTTATTCTTCTGCATAACTGATTTTAATGGTATTGATATCAACATGAGATATCAAAGCTATCTTTTCATTCTTTAGTGAACAAAGACACAATTATAGACACATTTAGATTAAACAATGACTTTGTTGATAGAGTAAGCATGTACTGTACACAAATATACAGAAAATGTTGTGTTTTAAATAAATATTTTTAGGTAGCTATTTTAATTGTGTTTGATGTTGACTTCTTACTTGAAATGAGTTGATTTTATTGTTTTATAACTCTGTCTATTATACATTTATAGTTTTCCAAAAATAAATCAGTTTTTCTCTCTGACAATATAATAACTTTAAAAATACCAAGGATAAAGCAAAACTATAGTTTTATGAAAGAATTATATTAATACTAATGAGATTTGAAACCTCAATCTAATGATTATGAAACTAGCATGCCTCCACTGAGCCACCAGCCATTCTGCAAATAATAGGTATTCTAAATGGCTTTAGGGATTATTCAGTTTTCTAATTCAATTACTCATGTATAGAAATTTTCAATTCATGTATAGAAATGTTGAAATCACAAGTTTGTCTTTGGATTTAATTTACTTTTTCAATTTTGTACCTTACTGCTTTGGCACATGTCAGTTGTTGGGGATAAACTATATCATCATCAAGTTTGATCAAAATTGGTGACCCTAACTAACATCATGCCATCCCCTTGTAAGATTTAAAAAATTCAATTTGTAATGAAATAATACTTTTTTGAAAAACATCAAAATTTTTCAATTATTTTATTATTTATAAAAAATAACCATGCTATTATTTTTATGATTAAACAATTAATTTACTTAGCCTAATTAATATATAAAATAATAATAAAAAAATTTCTAAATGTTTGATATTGATTGTAATTACTTGATAATTTTCTATGAAAATAAAATCTAACTTAAAGTTAGTTGTAAAATCTGCTTTAAGATTGAATGTAGACAAAGACAGTTCTTCCATTGCAAAGTTATTGTATTTTGTTATAAAATATTACATATTTTTATTATGTTTAATTATATAAAATTGATTCTAATATGATTAATTCTTATGTAAAATAGATTGTTGTAATTTTTCTCATTATGTTTTATTTTATCTGATGCCATTTTTTTAATTTTATGATGATGATTATCTAAAAAACTTCTATTTATGAATATTTAGACTTTGTGGATATAAATTTATTATTTTGTTTGCTTGTCCATGTATAGAAATTTGAAATCACAAGTTTGTCTTTGGTTTAAATATTATTTATGGAAAAATCAAAATTTAATTGTATTTGAATTATAATTAAATATAAAATAAATAGTTAATAAGTGTATAATAACCACAAAATAATTGTAGTTTTTTTCTATGCAAGCATCTGCAATTGAAAGCAGTTTTTTACATTCTTAGACAAAAAAGAATTTATGATAAAAGATTGACTTTATTATGTTTAAATGGGTGTTTATAACTATGAAGAGCCAATAAGAATACAGTTATTTTGTGATTGTCTTCATTTGTAACATTTTCTCCTAATTTAAAGAAAATTTTTTGAATTAAAATAATTATTTCGAAAATATGGATATTATTAAATAATTAAAAATGTATTTTTAATCCAATTATGGTACACATTATTGATAATTGTTATTCAAATTTTGAAATATTTCTTTATTCATAGATACAGTGATTTATTTGCCTTGGTTGAAGATATTGATGATATCAAAGTTTCTAAATCAGTAAGAACAGGAGGTAGGGGGAAAGGCATTGGGCCTAAAAGTACAGCCAAGTCGAAACAGTTAACTGTAGATTCTGAGAGTGATATGGATAGCAGTGAGGTTTGTATATTCCTTTTACTTCATATATAAATAAACAAAGTTGTAAAATAAAATGTTATAATATTTATTATATATATATGGGTCTGCACAAAAATTATTTGGAATACCGTATATCATTACAAAACAAGTATATATTCAGAAATAACCTCTGTTTTATTTATATATGGTAAAACCTATATAAACCAGACTCATGTAGTACTGAGTATTTTTTGCAGTTTTGAACAGGGTTTTTTTTAACACAGAAAGTTGCTGTGTTTTGAAGAATTTTTCCTGTGTAGGCAGGTTTCTGTTTTATTAAGATTCCATTTTGAACAGGTTTTACTGTATATTAAAATAATAAACAAATCACATTACAAAAATATTTTGCAGAATAAATTAAATATCTTTTAAAAAGATAGGAAAATAATTGCTTTATTGTAACAGCTATTACTTAATATACTGATATAATTAAAACAAGTTCAAAATAGAGGAAATTCAAGAGTATGAATGAATGTGATTTGAATTATAAGGACATTGGTATTTGTATTTATGAATTTCATTTAGACATAAGCAAGAGAATAAATAAATGAAAAATTAAAATATTTTAATAATAATAATTCTAAAATTGTTAATGAGTTGTCAAGATGCCAACCAAGGAATCCTTTGCCAATATTATTCTATTTTCATATTGAAAATTTACAAATATAGTGCATATAGAAGCAAATCTTAGCCAATTATAGGATTCTGATTTGGACTTCCATTGTTTATCATAAAGGACAACTGTATGTTGAAGAAAGCCTGGTTTTTGCTAAATAAGTTCATTAATATAACTTTTCCATTTTCTGCTGATGTTATATGAAGCCATCTTATTTTTCCAAGCCTATCTGAACATATAATATAAAAGTCTATTGAAATACTGTATAAAACTACATTCAGACAGGCACACAGTGTAACATAAATGATGTACCATGTTGTTGTATATCAGGAAGCCATTTCAGAGGCAACAACAACATTGTATTGGAATAGATTCCGAATAGATTTTGATGGGAGTAGTCTTATGTTTAGCCAAAAAAATTGTTTCATTATTCCATGCATGCACAGGAATGACATAAGGGAAAAACATGCTTTTTCCCACTCAATAACTATTAGATATGGTTTGGTAGGCATCATCAATAGCCAAAAATATAGAACAAAGAAATTAAATTATTAGTAAAATTATAAAAAAATATGATTGCCATGTTAGTCATTCAGTTTTGCTCACCTTAGTTCAGTGATAAGTCTCTAGGGTAAGGAGATAGCTAAACAAAAAAGAAACATACTATTGAGAGAAAAACAATGATATATCCAATAATTGAAAGAATATGATCAAATATTTCTGTTGTCATACAGATATAATTAAAATAATGTTTTGTGATCTTGCAACTGTATCTCTTTAATAAGATGGTGAAACACTCCATACTGATCATGCTTATGAAATAATACCCTCACCCACTAAAGTTTTCAACAGTGTGTTGCAAATAGATCAACAGTTGTCTCTGGTGGTCCAAAAATCAATGCTAATTTACATTTTCAGTATCCATGTTAAATGTTGATTCAGAAAATGGGTTAGATAATTTCTTTGATTGGCTACTTTTTGTGAATTATTAGAAGATATTTGATTAGCTAACCATAAAAGTTATTATGCTGTTAATATAAGTGGTGCTGGGCCACTCCCCAAAGTTGAAGGATAAAAATAATTTTTATCCTTCAACTTTGGGGAGTGGCCCAGCACCACTTATAATTATTGGTGAGTTACAAATACGTGAGCCATTCACATCCTGGCACACTTATTTGTAAAATATAAGTGTCTCATACAACATGGAATTCATATAAAACAGAATAATCAACAGTGTTATGGGGGGTCGACTGTACAATAAAAAAGGATCTGTGGAAAATAGTTAAATGAGAAAATGTGGTGTAAATACAGGATAAATTATGAGTGTTTCTCAGTAGTACTCTAAAGAAAAGTTGTTTAGACATAATAAAACCATTAGTTTTTTAAACATTTTAAATGGTCTATGTATTTTGATTCTCTCATTTCATTAATTACATTCTTTCATTAAATCATTTCATTTGCCACTGTACTAACTTAGCTGAATTACTTAATGCTGTTTTTTTTTTTTTAAAACCAATTGTTCAAGGTACATTAAGTAATTCAGTTTTTATATAATTGTAATGAATAATTTTTTAATCAAAATTATTTATCTTTTTGTTTTAGGATGAAGAAACATTGAAACCCAAACCACCTAGGAAAAAAAAACGAACAGTTGGTGTGGAATTTGATAGTGACTGATATTGTTGAATACTGTATAGATACAGTTATATACTAGCCCAGATATTCTGGATAATAAATGTCATCAGTGTGCAAGGAGTTCATTTCCATTTGTAAGCTTCATCATTGTTACAAACTTCATTAAATATCTCCTTGTTTCACGGACTTTCATCAAAGGGTGGAAGAAACAAAAACAAATCAGTTCAGCATTGTGCAACGGGATCAAAGTGACTTTATATTTGAAACTGTTGAATAAAAAAAAAACTGAATTATTGGTGAAACATCCTGTTTATACTAAAGAACTATGGAATGTTGAAGCTGATAGTTCTCAAATTCATTGTAACAATCCATGAAAACTTTCATGTCTGTGTACATACTATTTGTGTGTCCAGCAAAAATGTGCTCTATTGTTTTTAAGGTAAACTTTTACAAATATTTATTAAAAAAATAAATAAAAAAGATAAATGGTCCAGAAATATATAAAATTCAATTATTAAATACACAAAAATGACATTCAAAACATATTAATATTCTGTTACAGCTTTTGGGTTGTTTTAAACCAAAATGAATAAAAAACAAAAAGTTTGAAATTATTAAATAAATTCATTTTAATAAATATAAATAATAACAATAATAATTTTCATATTTTCCTGCTTTCTGTTCTGGTTAATGATTTATGATCATTGCAAATTTTTTTCAATTAGAGATAATTATAAATTTATTCTCAAAATAGCTTTATTGAAGGAAGAAAAATTTAGTAATTTGATAAAAAGTTATATTAAAACACTAGTTGACATTTAAAAAAGGATATTTTTTTAAATTTAAAATTATTTTGTTTCATTATTTCTTAAGCAAAATCACTTCAAATTCCTAATTTCTAAAAATAATAATTTTAAAAATATATATTGATATAAAAAGGAATTTTATGTTAAATTGTTTTAGTTATATATTTTAAATAAAATGCAAGTTATATTTTTAAAATTTAGAAATTCAAAACAAAAATTTAATTATATGCATTTAGAAATAAAGTTTTGTTAATTTATTATGGAGTTTACAATAATATTTTAGAAAAATATTTTAAAATTTTATTTATATTTGAATTTTTTTTTTTTTTTGAGTTTGATAAAAATAAAGACTATTTTAAAAATAAATTTCATATTTATGTAGGCAAAATTATTTTACTTTTATTATTAATTTGGTATACTGTACTTATTCATATTATGATTCAGTATCATAAATTTTATCATTACTAAAATTATGAACTGAGAAAAGTATTATTTAATCTAAATTTTTATTCAGTTTAAAATTAAACTGCTTATAAGCTAATAAGTGTTTTTTCAGTTTAATTTCATAAAAATATTTATATATATAATGAAATATAAATAATTGACTTAGAAAATGTAAGAAACCCACATCATTAAAAGATGCTCATCTCAGAAATCAAACATGAATTTGAAGTTACTTTTATGAATGCATAAAACATTTATTTTATTGGATTTTCTAATAAATAAACATGGAATTTGCAATCCTAACACTTGTGTTTTACAATTAATCTTTATAGATGGAAACATTAAATTCTAGTTGAAATAAAGATTCACATTTCATATTATATTTGAAAGAATAAAAAAAAAATGTATGGAGTTGATCAACTAAATTTTTGAATAAATTAAATAGAAAATTATGCTGCTTGAGGACATTATGTACAATTATTTGGTTTGAAATTTACTGTTGTTTTTAAATTTAAATTTTATTTTTTTGAATATATTTTAAAATTGAATTTTTGTAACTAGAATTTAATGTGTCAAGTATTAAAATTCATCTTTTAAATAGAAATATTATGTTATGCAAAGCACATGTTTATTTAAAAATGCAAACAGACTGTTAACTGAAATTGAAAAAAAATCACTTCAACTAATATGTAGTCAACTTCAATTTTGAATTGAATAAAGAACAATGCTAAAATGACATAATTTAGATTTGGAATGTAAGCATTCAAAATATTAAATGAATAACTTGTTTTTTTTGTTTAATCTACTTGTACTTTTACATAATAGTTTCAAGATTTAATTTTTAAATGCATGTTTATTTATTAGATTTGCCAATAAACCAGATATTTTATTTAATATGAATATTAGATTGCAAATATAATGAGTTAAAGACTGTTTTCTGATATTATTGCTTATATATAGTAAACATGGAATACAAACTATTTTTAACAGTTGGAGAACAGTTGTAAATTTGAAAAGCATTTTAGTATGTTTATTTTTTCTTCTAATTTTCAAATTAGGTTGCATTTCATAATGTTTGCTTTGATGTAGGGCTAAAAATAATTTCTATTTAAAGGTTATAATATTTGCTGTAAAGAATTTTTTTTGATTTATTCTTTCTTAAACACTAATACCAGAAAGAACAACAAAGAATAAGTTAAATTCTAATTATTATTGAAATGAAATCAACTAATTAAGAAGCAAAGAAATATATACTTAAGAAAAAATACAAAATCATAACACATACAAAAGTTTGGATTTCTGTACATAAATATGTACAGAATGTATAATTTAAAAAATTTATCAATGAGTACTTGTGAAATATTTTAATATTGAGTGTAAATAATAATAATAATAAAACTTGTATATATTTTTATTGGCTTGTTTCATGTTTTAAGTAATTTGAATTGAATATCAGTTCTTTGGAACACAGAAGTTATTACTTTCAAATAATTAACTTAATCCGGTAATAGAAAAAATGTAATGAACTAAAGTTTTTGATCTTATTTAAAGATCATCAGGTTCTGATGATAGAACAGAAAACAACTTAAAAATACAAATGATCAAACAATTCAAATTGTGTTACATATTACATGTACGGTACAAGAGTTGAATATACTTTCAAATAAACTCATTCTTGTATTTACTTTATTCAAATTAATTGTTTTATTGAAGATATTGTCTCCTTAATATGCATATTAAATGCATTTTCTAGTAAATTTTGGATATGAAAGGATCACAAAATGTTCATTTTTTGACAGGTTAACATTTATGAAAATTAAGTTGAAGATACAGTTTGTCTGAAATTGGGAACCACCATTTATTCACTTGTGTTCCAAAATACAAACATTTGACGACTTGACCTTTCTTTTTAGGCTGCTTGGCCGTCAAGTTTAAAAACATTCTTTTAAAAAACAGAAAAATATCCAGTTAAAATTGAAATTGGTGGATCTTACAGACATCTTCATTTTTCTTTCCATCCTTACCACTCTGAGATTTTCAAGCTTTATATCTACTGAGGAAAATGTACTATTTCATAAATTTGCCATCCGATGAAATCCTATAATTGAAACATTTGCAAAGATTCATCACCAGGGGGAAGCTATGAAAATCTACATTTACCAGCACATTATCTTCAGTAGATATAAAGCTCGAAAATTCCCAAGTGATAAGGATGGAAAGAAAAATGAAAATGTCTGTAAGATCCACCAGTTTCAATTTTAACTGGATATTTTTCTGTGTTTTTTAAAGGAATGTTTTCAAAACTTGATGGTCAAGCAGCCTAAAAAGAAAGGTCAAGTCGTCAAATGTTTGTATTCTGGAACACAACAAGTGAATAAATAGTGGTTCCCAATTTCAGACAGACTGTGTCTTCAAGTTAATTTTCATAAATATGCCATCTGATGAAATCCTACAAGGTTAACAGTCATTTTGCCTGATCGTGCATTACTTGTTCACTCTTCTATCAGTGAAATAGCAATGCTAGCTTGGCACTTAAGGAATTTTGGTGCTTAAAAAGTTTATGAAGAGGTCCCTGAGTATTGGAAATTTTAGAAAAATGATTTTGTATTTTGAGGAGATTGGAATTTTTGCTGTGAAACTAGGACAATGTTGCAAACTGATTGGACATCAGAAAATAGAAGATATTTCTAATGCATAGAATATAGTGCCGTATGTAGTAAGCAGTAGAAGTAATGCATGAGCAATATCACAACAATTAAGACATGCTTTGTATAAGTTTGGAAAGTTATGTAGAAAATCTTAGTTTTGTTGATACAGGAAAAAGTTTAGTGGAGCCCAAAAATATTTGCAAAAAGTAATTTTTTAATTCAAAAATTATATAATTTTATTAAACATAATTTACAAGCACATACAAAATTTACATAAAATATGTAAATGTTATATGCTTGACAAAGAATCAGAAAGCAAAAAAAATTCTATTATCAGATTTTCTTAGAAATTTGAAAATTCAGGATTTTGGTTTGATGTCTGAAAAACAAACATCTGAGCCAGACCTGCATAACCCTGGCAAATTCTGTGGAGTAATGAGGTTCAAAAAAACACAACACTTTAATTTGCTGAGAGAAAATTTAATGAAAAGCAAACTTTTTTTTTGTGTATCTTGCATTTCATATAATGTATTATTATATAATGTTTTAATATTTAATTAACTTATGCTTGTATTTATATACAGTGGTACCTCAGGATACGAAATTAATCCGTTTTGAAACTGAGATCATATCATGAAAATGTCGTAAGGTGAATCATTTTTCCCCATACGATTACATGCAAAACCAAATAATTCGTTCAAACACGAAAAAAACACTCAAATTAAAGCTAAGTAGTACATGAAAAAAAACTATAGTAAGGAAAAACACTGAAAATGTGTTTGTAGTTGTAAATGTATAAATAATCATAATAGAATAATAATTGTTAAAAAAAATGTAGTTTTATTTGTACTTTACCTTTGAGGATAGACGACGGTGGAGGTATAAACTGGTGGCAGAGAGAGGGAGAAGGAAAATGATACTAAAACTTAACTTACATAATATAATGTAACAATAACTTAAAAATAACTTAGGAAAGATATGACTTAGGCAAATGTCATTAAACTGAGCAGCAATACGGCTAGTGTGAACCTTTTCGGAATGTTTCTTTTCAATAAAATCAGTCACTTTCTGATAATACCTCAAGATTTCTTTTATCGAGAGAGACTGACATGCGGACTGAGACCAATGAACAGAAGTGAATAAAAAAATGGAGCTGCAAACTAATGTAATGTCGTATGGTGAGTTTTTGTTCATATCGTGGAGCAAAAATATGTTCGAATTTCATGTTGTATCCTGAAAATTTTGTATGCTGGGGCGTTCGTATCCTGAGGTACCACTGTACATATTTTGTTATTTATAATAATAATTTTTATTTTATTTTATTTTTCTTTATACATTTATATATATAATTCATTCGTTATTTTATTTTATTTGTATTTAAATTTTTGTTCTATTTTGTTTATATATCTTAGCCTGATGATGGCCAACAGATCTGGCTGAAAACATTTGCTTTTCATTAAATTTTTCTCAGAAAATTAAGGTGTTGTGGTTTTTGATTTACATACTGCTGAGTGAGTGCACCTCAATTAGTAATAAGGTTCATTTTCATTTGCAATGTGATGTGAACACTTACAATTGCTGAATTTGATCTGATGAAAATCCTCAATATATCAACAAATTCTGTTACACTCACCAAAGGTGTCATTTCACAACATCCTTCATCTTTTACCCTTATTTTTAATGAAAACTCCATATCTGGACCAGTGACATGGTTCTGTTAACACTGCTAGATATAGAAATATGCTTCAAAACGTTGTCATTCCATCACTGCAGCAGAGAAACTGTCTGAACATCATAATCTTTATGGAAGATAGTGCACCCTTGTGTAGCTTAAATGTGTAAGACTTACTGCGACAACATTTTTTGCACAAAAAGTATAAAGCTGGTCATTTCCTATGTCATGCCATCCATGATCACCAGATCTGACTCTCATGACTCTTGGTTATGGGGCTACCTAAAGTGCCTCATTTTTCGAGGTAATGCTCCCAATGTAACTGCCTTAAAAGACAGTTTTGTGTGTGATAACTCCAATTAGGTTAATTGGATTCAGCCATTGAGTGTATTGTGCAGAGAATGCAGTTTTTACAGTGGAATATGGAGATAGAGGACATGTCATAAGCTATATCTTTGATGTATCATAATTGTTGATTCCACATTCTACATTATTTCACGTTGTTTCTTAACTCTCAAAATTAATTATAAAACATACATAATATGAATATTAAGAGGACAGCAGCACCAAATTTTGCCCTAGCAGTTGAATTTTGAAGTAAAATTTTTTCCCAAAAATTAAAACTGTATAGTGATGTGTATACTGATGATATATATACCAAATTTGATTGAAGTTCTCTACGGAAAGCTCTGAAACCTACACACCCTAATTATGATCATTATGTATGTGGTATATAAGCCTAAACTGCTTCTTTTTGACTCTAAAGACAAATGATGGCATATTCATCTTATTGATACTAGTTTTATAATCCCAGTAATGCTCTGATCCATTAGCAGATGGGCAAAGGTAATAGATTATGATAGATGGCAAGGCCTGTTCTAAGAAAAAAGGAGCAGGATGACAAGATGAAAAGGGACCACTCTACTATAAGATTGCCATGGAACCAGAGAAAAGAAGTTGATCTGATAGACATATACTGTCTATCTAAAAAGTAACCAGACTGGTACCAGGCAAATTGAACTATAAATTTCTATCTGTTATGATGTTTTGTATATTCCCCTCAGAGTCAATGTATTTCTTACAATGTTCATAAAACCAATCAAACTGTTAAAAATGCCCTTTTCTGTGATGTTCTTCAGTTCCTTCATCCCACTTACTTGAATGCCTGTTAAATTATTGAGAGTTTTCCTAAAGTCATTGCTTTTTCCAAAACCATTCCTAAAGGCTGCACTATGTAAGCAATGAGTTGTGATGTATCTCTTCAATTGGTCATCAAGCTCATCACCTCCCAGAGATGCTGAGCTCAATGAATGAATGAGCTCAACCAGTTAGCTATTAACTAGTTTCCATTGATGACTTTAGGAAAATTCTCATTGAGCCAATGTCTCTTTGTGTGAATTTTGAACTTCAGGAACAACAAAAAGTCTGTAGGGGCAAGATCTAGTGAATTGGTAGTGAAATGTGAGGATATGCAACCTGCCTACAAGTCAAAAATTGGGTGAGAATCCCAGCAAAAATTGTCATGCAACAGGACAAAGTTTTCTCCTTATACAGATCTGGCTTGACACCCTGCATTTGTTTCAAAAGTCAATCCAGGACTTTTATGTAATACTGTGATGTCAATGTAATATCAGGAGATACAAATCAATCATGAACAACCCACAAGCATTCAAAAAAAATGATTAATATGGTTTTGATCTTTGATTTTGTGAGCTTCATCTTTGATGATTGGGCTTTTCCTGGAACAATCCATTCAGTACTTTGTCTTTCTGTGCTTGGTTTTTATTGTTTCACCATGTTTCATCATCTGTGATAATTTTCCAGACAGAACCTGCCATGTTGACATTTTCTTGATAATTTCCATGTATTGCTGTTTTTATTCAGATTTTAATGAGTGAGGCCTTGAACATGCTTTTCATTTTTGTAACTTTTCCCAAAGATGTCATATGATGATTTCTGGCCAGAATAGAATTTACTGTATTTGTTGACATTTTCATTGGTAGTGCTTGTTGTAGGGCAGTCTGGTTTTGGATTGCTTTGAATTGACTATTTACTGTCATGAAACTGTCAAAACCATTCAAAGACCTATGTACAATTCAGATACACATCCTTGTAGGCTGTTTTAATAGCAAATATTTCTGTGGCAGTTTTGTCAAATTTGAAACAAAACTTGTGTCAAGAATGCTTAATGACAAAAACACTCTGGCAATGTGGAATAAATTATACTCACAGTCAAATGATAATACTATCAGGCTCTATATTTATATTTTACTTGGCATACACCAAATATTTGTGCTGTTCTTTAGAAATATTCAATCTGGATACCTTTTAGGTGGATGGAACAAGATAAAAACATTGGTCTATTGAAGTTGAAGAGAGAAACCTAATTAAAGATGATTAGCTCAGTCTTTGAGATGGCAATAAGCACTGCCAGATCAGTGCTTATTGCCATCTCAAAATCTGACATGCAATGTCCCAAACTCAGTGCTGGCTTTCAGCCAATTGAACCTTGTGATAGGATCTACTCTTGTATTATCAAATATACATAGCACATTGTAACATATGCATAACACTACATTGCAGGTTTTTCATAGAACAACAATAATTTTAATTTTCTTTTGAATTCTTAAAAAGTTGGTAGTGTTTGTTTATATTTTGCAATTTTAAAAATTGTACTTGAATTAAATATGTTAATTAATTTTACAGTAGCATATATATAAAAGATTTTACTTTAATGCCTATAAATCTATAAAATGTTATTTTAACAATATCATTTTATAATAGAGATATGTATGTACTTGAAAATGGACATATTCATCTCTATTAGAAAATACATTGTAGGTCTATATTCAGACTCAAGTATCTAAATTTTATTAACATAAATCAAGATAATTAGGCCAACATGCTAGATGTGTATCTCACATGCACAAAAAATAAGACAAGTTGGTTACTTTTGGCAGGTATAATGTGTTGTCTGCTGAATTTTTTAAGGCAAATATAGGGAAGACATTAAATACTGTATGCTTACAGCTTTTTATCAGTTTAGTAATAAATGCCATTTTTAATATTTTGTTATATTTTTCGATTATGTGGTTTTTGTAAATATGGGTAAAAGACAAAAGAGTCTCAAAAGAAAATATTTAAGTGGCAGTAAGAAGGAGTTAATCACTGAAATTTAATAGCATTAATCCCCCTAATAAACAAACCTCCCTGCAAAGTTTCAGAAATTTTCTATAAAAAACACAGGAGTTATTAATTAAGCTTCAAACATGAACTTTCAGGATGGACAAAAAGTGCCTCCCACACTAACATCCATATATACAGGAAAAAACCTCAAATTTTTTTTCTTTTTGCATTTCTGGACTTTTCAAGGTCCTGAGTCCAAAAATGTAAAAATCTGGGAGGTCAATTTTTGACTGCTTGTCATATTTTCCCTCTGTTATATGTAACAGAACCAGGAAAGTAAAAAGGTATTAATTTAAAAATAAAAGGATAATAAATGTCAGTAATATGCAACTAAATATGACTATTCATTAATTTAGTTTAATTTAAATACATATCAATTTTATTCTAAACACACTTAAAATATATGAATTTTATTGTTATTTATAAGCAGTTTTAGACCATTTGGCAGAAAATATAAAATATAGAAAGAAGTTTAAATAGCAACTTGACTTTATCATGCTTATGCTTGTCCATTTTACATCAATAAAAATTATATATTATAAATTTGCTTTAAACTTACCTTGAAATTCCTTAAATTACAGTACTTTAGATATGTAACATTTGACTCATGAACATTTTATATTATCATTTTTCTGAAAACTTCATTAAAAAAGCTTTATGGCAGACACATAAACAACCATAATAAATTTCAGCAAATATTTAATGAAAATTGGTGAATTTATTTTAAATTTCTTTAAGAGATTATTTTATAATCATAAAAATCAAATGGCTTTTTTTCTGTAAATGTTTTTGTTGGAATCTTGAGGTTATTTTTGTTTGAAGATAGATCAAATATATTTAATAAAGAAAATTTATTTATGAAGAAAGTATTCTTTTCTCATGATTGTATTAATTATATAGATTTTGTATTATTGAAGGTTATTATTATTATTATTTTTTTTTTTTTCTTTTTACCAATATTCAACTTATTTTCATTTAAAATTCATTTTTAAAATATTTTAAATTTGAAAATCTGATAGAATCAATGTAAAATTTAAACTAACAAAAAAAAAAAAAATTCAAACAAATTTACAAATTTCTCACACTGAATAACATTGACAGTAGGCTATTGTTGAATATTTTCATTAAAATTTTTTATTCATTTAATAATGGTGCATGAACATTGACATCAACAGAGACATTTCGGATTTAAAAGCCGAAATGCTTGTGAAATTTTGTCTTCTTAATTTCCGATTTCACACATCCTATTCAAGTAAATTTGGTTTACCGAGGTGTGTTATTTGTTTGTCCAAATAGTAATTGTTTTACATATAAACACAGTACATATAAAACATGTTCATGTATTGATGGGGATGATCAAATAATAAGCAAAATATATATTTACAAAAAGGTTAATTTATTCATTCTTAAACATTTTCCCCAAATTTTTTTTTTTTAATTATTATTATTATTATTTAATTTACAAATATAAAAGTATATATATAAAAATAAAGTTTTATCATTTTTTTTATATATTTCAAATATAAAAACAAAATCTTGATTATTAAAATTTTAGTAGTTTTTCATTTACTAATTTTATTAAAGAATTGGTAACAAATATAAGTCAAATGATATTGAAGTAGAAATGATAAAATTTATATAATATTTTATTTATCACTTCTATTTTTCGCTTCATATCTCAATTTGAATTTATTATAAATTTAAAATTCTAATTCTATCCATTGAAATATCTTAGGCAATTGACATTATGGAACATTTATTACTATGTTTGGATAGTATTAGAAGCCTTAAAATTTAATTAAAATTATAATAAATACATATAAATTTATAAAAATGCTTTTATTTTACAGATTTTATGTTTTCATATTGGTAATTCATTTAATAATCAAGATTCTACTTAATTTTATCATAATTCATTACAATTTATCATAAATAATTGAAAGCAAAGTATCAAGTAATAAAACTTAATTCTACATGAATATGGACTGTTCAATACAAATATATATATATATATATCTGACAGTTTTGATATACATAACTTTTTAAAGTTTGAATTTTATAAATGAAATTTAATTTTGTACAACCGGCAAATAAAACTTATGACCTCCAAGTTCTCCTTTATATGAATACTTTGCATCAATATCTAAAACAGGACAATGTAGACCAGTAGGAGTAAAACTACTAGCGTAGGTAGTTCCTCCATCAAATGCACCATCACTTTCAAATATTCTATGATTTGGTGGCTTTTCTAAATTAATCCTTTGTATTGCTTGTTTGGATGGATCTATGAAAGTAACTTGGTTTGTAGTCCTTGTATCAAATAATCCTTCTCCAACTTTTTGTGAAGTTGGAGGTCTAGCTGCTTTTGTCCGAACAAAACTTTCACTTTTACCGAACTCTGAATGGCTAGTAGAATGAATTGGAAAACCATTAAAATTTTTCTCACTATCTTTAATCCCGTTTCTGTTTAAAAAATATAAAGAAGATTTTGGACGCAGGGCATTAGGACGATCGGTTTGCAAACCTTGATATGAAGACTGTGTAGTAGTTTTATAATTAGCATCCGTTGGAAACTGATGTAAAAATGTAACATTATGACCGTGGTATCCATTTGTTTTACCGTTTTTTTCAAATTTACCATTTTCAAAAATATGAGAATCTCTATTTCTTTGCACATTAAAGCTGTTCTTTAAATTGGACTTCCTAAACTCATCGATCACTTTTCTTCTAGCACTTGAAGTAAAATCTGTCTGTGTTGTAGTAGAAAAATGCGTTTCACCTCCCTGTTTCAAATTTTCTGTTGGCTTTCTTACTTCGTTTTTATACAAATTCCATTGTTTAAATTCACTTCTTGTAGTAGTAGTATCCAAAAAAGGACTTTGATCTTGTATTAGTTGTTCAGGCTTGAAGCTTTGTGTTTTTTCCATAGGTAGAACTTGGAACGATTCCTGTGTGGTTGTTGTTAAATCCATGTCGCCTTCGTATTTTGACGTTGTCATTGGACGTTGGCCTCTCACTCTCTCTGTCTGTTTACCAACAAAATCAGATTGTGCTGTTGTGGTGAGATCCATGTCGCCTTCGTATTTTGAAGTTGTCGGAGGTCTCTGACCTCTTGCCCTCTCAGCTTCTTTAGGAACAAAATCAGCCTGTGCTGTTGTTGAGAAGTCCATTTCACCCTCCTGTCTTAGGTTTTCTTTTGGCTTTCTGATGTCACTCCTGGTTATGTTCCACTGTTTGTATTCACTTTTGGTAGTGGTATC
>NW_019385356.1:206006-295400 GCF_000671375.1 Centruroides sculpturatus
CAAAGATTGTAGCGCCTTAATAGATTATTTATCTAACGTAATTAATAAATAGTTATTAATAAAGTTCAATATAATTACCTCTGCTATTAGATTCATTAGATTCCCTATGTCGGAGGTCTCTGACCTCTTGCCCTCTCAGCTTCTTTAGGAACAAAATCAGCCTGTGCTGTTGTTGAGAAGTCCATTTCACCCTCCTGTCTTAGGTTTTCTTTTGGCTTTCTGATGTCACTCCTGGTTATGTTCCACTGTTTGTAGGACTGTTCAATACAAATATATATATATATATATATCTGACAGTTTTGATATACATAACTTTTTAAAGTTTGAATTTTATAAATGAAATTTAATTTTGTACAACCGGCAAATAAAACTTATGACCTCCAAGTTCTCCTTTATATGAATACTTTGCATCAATATCTAAAACAGGACAATGTAGACCAGTAGGAGTAAAACTACTAGCGTAGGTAGTTCCTCCATCAAATGCACCACCACTTTCAAATATTCTATGATTTGGTGGCTTTTCTAAATTAATCCTTTGTATTGCTTGTTTGGATGGATCTATGAAAGTAACTTGGTTTGTAGTCCTTGTATCAAATAATCCTTCTCCAACTTTTTGTGAAGTTGGAGGTCTAGCTGCTTTTGTCCGAACAAAACTTTCACTTTTACCGAACTCTGAATGGCTAGTAGAATGAATTGGAAAACCATTAAAATTTTTCTCACTATCTTTAATCCCGTTTCTGTTTAAAAAATATAAAGAAGATTTTGGACGCAGGGCATTAGGACGATCGGTTTGCAAACCTTGATATGAAGACTGTGTAGTAGTTTTATAATTAGCATCCGTTGGAAACTGATGTAAAAATGTAACATTATGACCGTGGTATCCATTTGTTTTACCGTTTTTTTCAAATTTACCATTTTCAAAAATATGAGAATCTCTATTTCTTTGCACATTAAAGCTGTTCTTTAAATTGGACTTCCTAAACTCATCGATCACTTTTCTTCTAGCACTTGAAGTAAAATCTGTCTGTGTTGTAGTAGAAAAATGCGTTTCACCTCCCTGTTTCAAATTTTCTGTTGGCTTTCTTACTTCGTTTTTATACAAATTCCATTGTTTAAATTCACTTCTTGTAGTAGTAGTATCCAAAAAAGGACTTTGATCTTGTATTAGTTGTTCAGGCTTGAAGCTTTGTGTTTTTTCCATAGGTAGAACTTGGAATGATTGCTGTGTGGTTGTTGTTAAATCCATGTCGCCTTCGTATTTTGACGTTGTCATTGGACGTTGGCCTCTCACTCTCTCTGTCTGTTTACCAACAAAATCAGATTGTGCTGTTGTGGTGAGATCCATGTCGCCTTCGTATTTTGAAGTTGTCGGAGGTCTCTGACCTCTTGCCCTCTCAGCTTCTTTAGGAACAAAGTCAGCCTGTGCTGTTGTTGAGAAGTCCATTTCACCCTCCTGTCTTAGGTTTTCTTTTGGCTTTCTGATGTCACTCCTGGTTATGTTCCACTGTTTGTATTCACTTTTGGTAGTGGTATCATCAATGAAAGGCGATTGGTCTTGTATTAGTTGTTGTTCAGGCTTGAAGCTTTTTGTTTTTTCCATAGGTAGAACTTGGAATGATTGCTGTGTGGTTGTTGTTAAATCCATGTCGCCTTCGTATTTTGACGTTGTCATTGGACGTTGGCCTCTCACTCTCTCTGTCTGTTTACCAACAAAATCAGATTGTGCTGTTGTGGTGAGATCCATGTCGCCTTCGTATTTTGAAGTTGTCGGAGGTCTCTGACCTCTTGCCCTCTCAGCTTCTTTAGGAACAAAGTCAGCCTGTGCTGTTGTTGAGAAGTCCATTTCACCCTCCTGTCTTAGGTTTTCTTTTGGCTTTCTGATGTCAGTCCTGGTTATGTTCCACTGTTTGTATTCACTTTTAGTGGTGGTATCATCTATGAAAGGTGTTTGTTCTGATGTTAGATTTTGTTGAGGTCTAATCCTCTGTGTTTTTTCTATTGGTGGTACTTTGAAAGACTGTTGTGTTGTTGTTTTTAAATCCATCGATCCTTCTTGTCTGTAAGATGTTTTTGGTCGAGTATGTTTTTGTATTTCTATCTTTTTTGCTGGATAATCTATATTTGTCGTTGTTTCATACTGAGTTCCATTTCTTTTTTTTAATACTTCATTCTGTGCTTTTTTGGTTCCAGTAGTATTATTTGGTTTTTCTGTTGTGCTTTTGTATTCCTTTTGGTAAATGCTTTGAGACTGGATTTGCCCTTCTGTCTTTAGTGTTGTTGTTGGTCTTTTCTGTTCGTATTTTTCAATTTGTTTTTCTGCCATATCATTTTTATGAATAGTATATTCCATCTTTCCATCTAATTTTAAAATTTCTTTTCGTTCTCTCTTGTATGTTTGAAACTGATCTCCTTCTTTGATGTTTGATGCATGTAGAGGTTTTCTTGTATTTTCTCCATTTCCTTTTAGTTGCTTCGTTATAGCTGTGTCTTGCAACTTCATACTGTGATTTGTCATGTTTTCTTTTTCGTTAACTTGATACGATTTATATATTTTTTGTACGTGCTCTGGCGATACTTCCCACTGCTTTCTTTTTGATTTTAATTGATCTGTAAATATATATTATTATATATATAAATTTTGATAAAAAGAATTATTATATATACGAATTAAACTGAATAAATTCTGGCATATATCGTGATGAATACTGCATAAATGAACATTTTGCAGTATTCATCACGATATATGCCAGTTGAGTAAAAAATAGAGAACACCGTTCCAAAATACGAGTAGACTAATACGGGATATATCATGTATATCAGTGGCGTGCCGTGACATTTGATGATAGGGAAGCTGTGTTTCTGTAAAAAGCCGACTTCCAGGGGCAACCAGTTAATTCTTTAAATGTATTTTTAATAGATTATTTATCTGACGTAATTAATAAATAAACAAGTTCAATATAATTACCTCTGCTATTAGATTCAATAGATTCCCTATGCCCTCTAAATGCCAATTCTTGCTTTGATAAAAACAAATAACATCTATTAATTTAAATATATCTATTAGCCGTAACTATCTCGTTATAATTTTCAATATTTATTTTATATTATTTACTAATGTTAAATTCTATTTGTCTTTGATTTCCAAATTGCTTCAAATACGAAAGAATCGACGATTTTTCGTGTCTTTTGCCAGCTAAACTGTCAAAGAAAAACTTATTCCACACACTAATTTTATTTGAAAATAGTAGGGAAGGCCAACAAAACAATTTTTGCATTTTTATGCATCCACAAAGCCATTTTATCGTAAAAATGTCGGACAAATTTTTTATTGAAGTGTTTATATTTAACTTAGGCATTGGCCTTTCTCTTTTAATAATGTTTTGCTTTTCATTATATGATCTCGAGCGAAAACTTTTTAAAAATAAATTTTCAATACGGCAATTACATTTGAATCGCTAGCCACGATATATGGGCTAAAATTAAAAATAAAATTATAAAAACTTACTCGTTGAAATAAAATGTGTGGTGGATATCCATACCTGGTACAAAATATTCTTCAATTGTATGAATATACTTTTAAAGAAAATTATAATTAAATATAGCATTGTAAAGAAACGTACATAAAAATAATGTAATATCTTTACTTTTTAAATCTTAACCACTTAGTCAAATATCTCTCTACGAGTGGAATCAGAGACGGTCCTGCTAGGTGTGCGGTGCGTGCATGCACGCGGGCTGCCAAATTCCGAGGGTGCCCATACCGGTCAATGTCAAATGCCTCTTTTCTCGCATCACTAGCATATCTCATAGGACGCGACAGGGTTGTAAATTTTAAACGTTTCTCACCATAGCTGTAAAAATCTAAATATGTTAAACTTAATAGTTATTTGTTTTCTAACTAATTCTTTTAGGATCCACGGAAATTTCCAAAATTTACAACTTTTCGGTCACTCTCGTTGAACTGGAAAAATTTCTGTTTATATTACGTCTAATATTACGAAGAAATCAGTCCCCACAGTACTCGGCTAAAGATTGGGTCGGTTAAGCTTTTAAGTAATATTCCAACTCTTTCAGCAGGGTTTTATTTTGTTCCTAATTTCCTAATCTCTTAATTATTTAACTACTTCTTAAGTAGAAATAAGTCGAAACCGATTAATTTGTACTCGAATATTTGTAGTCGTGGGAAAAAAGTGGAAAGACAAATTTTTATGACAACGGATACGTAAATCGTAAATTTAAGGAAAATATCAATAAATTCTAGAGCTTTTTCTGTACCTCGTGCATTTCTCTCATTCATTAAATTTAGTTGTAAATGATGCTATCAAAGTAACAGTTAATTTTTTAACATTGTACATGAATTGTACACGTTTTTTTCTACATTCCCTTATAGATGGGACATACGAAATCGTAATATCACTGGTTTAACATTGAAATCCGTGAGTAATATAAAATCGGAGAGCGGAATAAAAATATCAAATATTTTAATGGATTTTTTAAAACTCCTGTCAACTATACAGAACTATCGTAAAAACATACCAGTAAATTCTTATCGGTTGGGTTAAGTTATAAATCTACTCGCGATTCACATAATCGGGCGAGAACGGCAAATATCTAGCGGGCAGGCGGCTAACGGCCCAGAACCGGTCCTGGATAGAATTGGAAGCGTTATACGTGTAGCTTCCACCCAAGGTCTTAGGCTTCCACCGGCTAAACGGGAGCCGAATTCTGGTCACTGTCTCTAGTCTCTAATCTCTCACAATCTTGTCGCTGATTGGCTAATCATTTGGATTAACCAATCAGCGACCGGCTTGTGAGAGACAAGAGACCAGAGACGGTGACCAGAATACGGCCCCTGGTGAGGTTGGTGCTGTGTAAAGCGCATGCGCGAATCTGGCTGTTTGAAAGCTGACAATACAGCGCTTCCACTCTGCCACTAATATTCGAATATATAATAGCGATCTTATTTTTTTTCACATGTAGTATAGAAATTTGTAATAAGGTACGTAATGCGGTTATAATAAAATATTGTGCGATTATTTTCATATAATTAAAATTAATATGTATTTATTTTTTAGAAAACACAATGGAAGCGGCGCTTCCACTGCTTTAATGACGGCACGCTACTGATGTATATAATACCAAGCTTTACCGTGCAGAGCATGTGGAACAGCACTGTAACAATTACTGTAATTCCAGATCTTTTGAAATAAAACTCGTGTTTGAAATCGCTATGCTAAATAACAACTTATTTAATATAACGATAAATATTACAATGAAAATTATATCATGGGCTATTTTCCACAGCTGATGCGCTCTACCTTAGATGATTGATACAAGTGACCGAGCGTAAACAAAGACATATTAACTATTTTATTATCTTAAAGAAATTATTATAGATAAATCTGATGTAGAATAATGTTCTTCTCAGTAACGAGGGGAATGTATATAGGGAGAAACGCAAATCTGTATGAAACTTGCAGTTTGTAGGTGGTCATTTCCTGAGTACACATGTAAAATAATAGGTGTAAATGTCCAACCGTTCAATATTAATTAACAAAAAAATATTTTAGTGTCCGTTAGTATTCCTATCAGCGAATAACAGTTCGTTTCTCACTCAACGTAGAATCACGTGGAATAACGGCGGAAAGTTCAACGCGGTTAACTGAGACAACTGACATTAGAATAAAGTGGAAAGGATAATAAATTTAACACAAATTCTACACAAATAATCATGTGTAATTTAATTCAAAAGACAAAACAAACGAATCTTACTCGAAATAGTATTCTTTATCGAGAGATTTAATCGAGGAATAAGCGTATTTTGTATAGTACATCAGTTCTTTCTCGATCTAAGAAAATATCTCTAATGCGAAATCGTACACTTTTCGTTGCCGCGCCGCATGTATGCATATACTCCAAAACTGGTTAAATACATATTATTTTGTTTAATTAATTTAATTATTATTTATAAATAGTTAGGTTGATATTTTAACAAAAGTTTGAAAAAAGGTAATTGCAAAAAACATCGGGATTTGAACTCGAGACATCATCACGATAGGCGAAAGTCTTTGAGAAGAGCATTGAAACGACATTCTTACCGCGATCCTTATAACAAACACTACCATCTTTGTTAATTATTATTAAACGGCTGGCTATCTACACTTAGGGTTGCTAGATTTTTCAGATTTATTTCAACAGATATAATCACGATAAAATAATATTCACAAAATTTGAAATTGAGAACAAACGAACGAAGTCATTGCAAGATATTTTATAATAAAGTTACAATTTCACCATAAATCAGAAATATCATACAAAGTTTATAGTTTATCGCGATATTTTAAATACAAATTCTCATAAATAAGTAATAAATAATGCTACCTTCTCACGTAATATAGAAATTTTAACCCATTATAAATTTACAATAAAACGAACTTTATTCTCTAAAACAATTACAAGATTAGAAAGAATACGAAATTTAAAAAGTTATCTAAACCTTTACATCATTTGTAGATCATAATCCCACAGCTTTAACCAATCGATGCAAATTTTATTAAATCAATTGATGAATGAGCATTTCGAATCTCTGTCTTAAATTTTCAATTGGCTAAAAATCAATCTGAAATTCGTTCCAAATAGGGGAGACCGGGGCAAGATCGGCATGTTAAGCTTTACTTAAATTTTGTGTAATAAATACTGCTGTAAACTGAAAAAAAAGCTTTGCATATTGTCTATTGGAGTGTTACCTTACTATAGAACTGGTTAAAATCAGTTTGGAAATAAAAATAATTAAAATAATTACAACTTTACAAGAAGAGAGAAATTGACGAAGTTGCCCCGGGTATAGGGGCAAAATCGGCAACTTCTCTCTTTTTGTAAAGTTGTAATTATTTTAATTATTTTTATTAAAGTTGCCCCTGGTATAGGGGCAACAGTAATGGGGCAAGATAGGCACGTATATAAAATTATGTTATTAACAATGTATAAGTTGGAATTCACTATTAAAACAAAGAAATACAAATCCAACACCCATTTAATATTATTACAACGAAATGCAAGTTCAAAGACATATATACATGAATAACAAATGCAAACATGTTTTCATTTATCATCTGTTTGATTTTTATCCTTTGCTTCTAATGTGGCTTTATGTTGCCGATCTTACCCCGCTAGTC
The DNA here is from genome assembly GCF_000671375.1 of Centruroides sculpturatus. NCBI lineage: Eukaryota > Metazoa > Arthropoda > Arachnida > Scorpiones > Buthidae > Centruroides > Centruroides sculpturatus. The sequence continues at coordinate 213,182 of NW_019385356.1, forward strand.
ATGATTTCGAAACATTAAGTACAACCCTGAGAACAGAATGCCAAGCCACGATCTGGCCACGTGAATAAGTTGAAGTTACATCCTTCTAACAGGAAAAGTAACTTTCGTTATCATGGAATTATAACAAAACCTGCCAATTCAATATAAATGGAAAAAAAATATTATATGGAATTGAACGAAAATGAAAATTTGCTTGATAATTCAACTACGCTTGTTGGAGAACAATAAAAACACTACACTCAACAAGCCACCAATAAAACTCAACTGCCTAACCTATAACCAAAGTCTCCTTTTAATTTGTTTTTTAAAAAAAGTGCTTGACAAACTTGCCCCGCATGCCGAAGTTGCCCCGGTCTCCCCTAATTGCGAAGCACTCCTATAATTTTACAACGTTTATTTAAAAAAAGAAACCATATTCAAAGAGGAAAAAAACGACTCTGTCTTTTTCTAATATAGAAAATAACAAGCACTAGAGTTTGAAAATGCTTCAAAAATTTATCATTGACTATAATCTATTTGTTATATGATCTGTAGAAAGTATATAAGTTTATGAAAATTGTGGCGTAGGCCATAAAAATTATAAAAAGAACTGCATAAGCTACACAAAATCTAAAACACGAGCATTATAATTTATGTAGAATGATCCTACTCTACTTAATAGAAAATATATTGTAATTATATTGTGTATTGTATATTAGTATATTGTATATTGTAATTTGTGCAATTAAAAAAAAACAGTATTTTTCTGAAATAAATATGAATAAATTATTATAGTGTTTATTAATTATTAAAAATGAATTTAGATGACCGTGTCTCAGAATTTCCCGCTATCTGGACTGTTCTAACCTAATTGAGAAAGATGTTAGAGGCCAATGTATACGGCAGAACAAACATACGGTGGCCAGGTTCTGGACGGCCAGACAGACTCACCAGCAAAAACGATTATCTATCTGATCGTGAGACAAGCACGAACAGCTGCAACGGAGTCTTTGTCAACATCCAGAAACAAGTAGAAACGTCAGTATTGAATTCTGTCTCAGTAATTGAATTTAGAAATTTTTATAGGTTCAGTATGGCGTTAAATTAACATTAACTACACGAAGGAATTAGAATGTCTTTCGAAATAATTTCGTTCTTTATTCATGTCCTGTATATTTTACTTGTAATTATAAGTATTCGTTTCTCTTAAAATGTTTTACAAATTAAATTATTGTCAATTATTTCGGAAGCGATTAACCAGGGACTGTGAAAATAAAGTTTTAAAAAGAAAGATATTTAAAATATAAAAATCATTGAATAATAAAATTGATTAAAATATAATTTTTTGATTAATGACAATCTCTCGTAGGACTGGAGCATGTCATTGAATATGTTTGCAGGAGACAGTCTGATTGTTTGGTAAAACAAAGACGAGTTCTCCTTAGTTATACTTCGTAAACGGCGATAATTCTATGCACAAGAAATACTCAATAAATAATACTTTTCTGTAAAATTTTAAGTAAATAGCTTAAAATAGAGCCAACAAAATGTAATATAGAGAAAATTAATATAAAAATAGTATAAAATAGCACTGCTGACTATAGCTTTTTTTTTGTAAGAAATTTATTGTCATTACAAGAAAAAACAATTGTTTAAAAAATTAAACATAATTTCTGTTACATAATTTTATTAAATAACTAAATATTACCATTGACAGATAATAAAAGCAGAATATAATTTACATTTAGGCTATATTATTTATTACGAAATTTTAATTAAAATTCACATATCTCTTGTATCAGGTGTACTGTTATACTGTACTTCTTAATCTATAACTTAGAAAAAAACGAACATTTATCTCGATTTAACAAATATTTATTAATTTTTTTTCCGTTTTTTTTTTAAAATTAAAACCAAAGATACTGTTTTGCATAAAGTCAAATCGATTCTTACAAAATAACAATTTGTTCCTATTGTTCTGTTTTTTGGGAAGAACTTTTTGAAGAACCTAATAATCATTTTTTAATTTAAATAAATGGATTGTCTAATTGTATTATAAAAATATATGAGGCTTAACTTAATTTACCTAGAAAATTTTTAGTTTTTTTCTTGTAAATTTGCTTTAAAAAATGCTATACAACAATCTAAACTCAGGAATTATCGCAAAATGTCAATGACTTTATCAACTCTCTACGATGAAGCATTTTAAAAAGTGGACCTATTTCTATATAAAAGAAATTAATGTTTTTTTTTTTTTAATTATTTCGTACTTTGCATGGGAAATATAAAAGAATATACGAAAATATAAAAAAATTTTAAATATAAAATAGTCAAAGAGTAACTTGACAATCCAACCTATTGCAGAAATGGTTGTAATTGAAGAACCTAATTGGAGGTTCCTGTGTTCGAGATATATAAAAAAAATTAAGATTAGGTTACGTGTAGTAAGAATGGCTAACGGTACAGTAACTCAAAAATTTCGAAAGGAAACACCAGAATTTAATATTGCGAAAAAGATGAAACGATCTGTATCTTTGGATCCAAAAACGTCAACGAAATCGTGGATCAAAGTGCTACCACTTTTCCAGCCATGCAGAAAAACCCTAATCACTTCTTCCTACATCCAGTGCCTTCAAATTTAAAGATTAAGTAATATACATCTTGATTTAATCTAATCACGTATAAAGTTTCATAATTCTTAACCGTTAGCCCCGTTCTGACCAGTCTGCGTGTTAACTGGGCCGTTGCATTTAATAAATAGTGGACGTCCTCTCATTTGTTTAATGCTTTAATTTATTTTATCATTTAAAAATTAAGGTGTCGTTAGCCGGCATGTTAATTAAACTAATTAAATGATGAGTTCAACAAGTGAAGTAACGTCGGTAGACGGTGAGTGGAGACTAACGACTTTATCCACTTAATTCAAAGTAGCATCGTTATTTTTAGATCTATAAATGTCATTGTAATAATATATGGTGTTTATCAAAGTGATTTTCATGCTAATAGAATTAAATTCCGGTACTTTTATTTAAACTTTTTAAATTACGATATCATTAATCGTAATGAATTGGTAAAGATATTTTCTGGCTACCCTATACATTTAACTACATATAACATGATTAAATAATTAAAAAAAAATTTATATTAATAAAATAGATGAAGAGTATCAAAGAAATAGATTTCTCTTCTCGATATTGGTATTAAAAAGTACAGTAGAAACTGTGTAAACAGGAATCGCACGGTATCGAATATTTTTTCCGGTTTGGCAGGTTTCCATTTTGAACAGGTTTTTTTTTTCTTTTTTAAACAGAAAAGCGCTCCGTTCCGAAGAGTTTTTTCTGCTTAAACAAGTTAGAAGTAAAAATAAACTTTATATGAAATTATTTTTACAAATTCAAATTTAATTAAGAAATTCTATCAATTTGAATAGATATTGTTCTTTTTTTATTGTTAAATAATGACCAAGCCTTATGTTTTTCTTTTTTCTATTATCTTCTTGCTCTGTTTTGCTTCCAAAATAATCAGAAATAATCTAATACGTGCTATGTTAAACATTACAAATAATTTCGGGCTTAAAATAATTCAAATATTTTAAAATGAAGTTACTTTATTGAAATTTGATTAATAAAAAATATTTTAACTCTAAAAAAATATTACATACAGTAACTAATATAATATTCGATGAGAAACACATAAAATAATATAGTTTAGTATATTATAATCATGCAAACAAGCCTACCTTCTACTGTACTGTATATAAGTTTATCGTCAATAGTACTCCACCGAACCTAGATTAATCCATTATACTAAAGAATTTGAAAAGCAGTATATTTCCATATTTATAAAAAATGAAATTTATATCCTCTTCTAGATAAAAAAACAGCATAAAAATAATGCAGCTAAATACTTTAGTTAGAGCAAATTATTATAAATTAGAAAGAAGAAAGCATGGTTGTTACTATAACGTCTGTTAAATTTTAACTTATAGCATAAAAATTTGCTGGTCTGTATCGATAATATAATTCGTCTCGATCGATTGATCTACTTCCTAAAGTGTAACACTAATTTTAAACGTGACTCTTCTCATTAGATCTAACATAGATAACAGCAGACAATATAATACTTCATAATTATAATTAAAACTGAATATTTTTTTCTAATAAACACTTATAACTTACGAATTTTATATCCGAAAGATCTTCCATTTTGATTGAAAATAGAACGAGTATAGATAGATTCTTACATCATCAATATATCGATAAATATTTTGACGCGACACAAATCAATATTTCTTTAAAAAAAATTAAAAACAATTCGTTATAACGAGAAAATGAAAATTAAAATTATAGCTTTAAGACTTAATTTTTAAATGTTATTAACTCAAAGTTAATTTTGTAAAAAAAAATATATACTTTAATTTATTTTAATAAGTAATTTTGGTATATAATTATTAAGATATAAATGTAACATTACAATAAATATCGTAAGAATGATCAATATTACTTTACGGGTCGTGTAATATAGATTTCTGTACATAATTTAACAACTGATATAGGAGTAAGGTCATGAAATATCGAACAATTTTCAATTTATTTCATAGATCATAAACAATGGAATTAATTAGAAAAAGGTTCTTTTATCTTATGGTTCCAGCACTTCGATAAATACACTTATTAGTTTAAATGCTCTTATTTTTCGCTGTAATTTCGATAAATAAGAATATTTCAATAAATTTTTCCGTCTTTTTTTTTTGTAGAAAGAGTCTTGATAGACTCAAAAATATTAATACTATTGTGGTAGCTTTTGTGATTACTTTCGGATTTTATTAGTTTTATTTTTTAGTTTCATTCTATCTAATGATCGTATTGTTTTCAGAAGAATATTTTCGTGGTGAATTACGGAAGAAACAAAGCCTGTGATCAATCACAATATGAAATTTAATCGATCTATTTGAGATGCTTCACTATTAATAAATTTATTCCTAACTTAGATATAAATTTGATCAAATTTCATATAAAATTTTAATATAATTCAATAATATTTTTCATTAAATTTAATTAAAAACGTATATTAATAAATTACTTAACTGTTTATAACGGATATTAATAAAGTTATTACAAGGCACGTTAAATAGTAAACCGGAAAAGTGACATTAAAAGTCGGGAGGATGAGCAATAGTGGTGTAATTTTGACACACGAAACTTCCAAGTCAGAGGCAACAGTAACTGCGACTGACAACACTATTGATGGGCAAGAACATAAAACAAAGGATCGATAAATGGCAGCGCCTCTCCAGCAACGCACGAAGCGAGAGTGGTGTAGTGTCTGAATTTTGACAAAAACCAATTAACATCTATTGGCACATGCAGGTACAACAACAAGTACAACAAGGAGACGACTACACGAGTGACACACAGGTGTACGAGTGGAGTTCTAAGATCCACAAATAGCCACAATTCTGTGGAAGATTCTCCATGGCATTCACTGCGGTCCCTGCCATAGGGAATCTTCCACAGAACTGTGGCTGCTTCAGCAACCTTAGAACTGTAATCGTACACCTGTGAGCAACACATATAGTCGTCTTTTTACTGTACAATACCTGCATATACCAATAGATGTCGACTGGTTTTTGTCAAAATTCCGATAACATTACACTGATCTCGCTTCGTACACTGCTGGAGAGGAGCCGCCATGTTATTGGTCCCTTGTATTATGTTCTCGCCCATCAACAATGTTGTCAGTCGCAGTTACTGTTGCCTCTGACTTGGAAGTTTCGTGTTGCAAAAATTACGCCACTATTGCTCATTTTAAATATTTTTTTTTAGTGAAGAATTAAGTGTTCTATATATGTTTTAGATACAGCAAAGTTATGAAGTATTCTTTACAACAAATTATATTTAATCGAAAATATAAATTCAATTTTATCCTATTTTTAAAACTGTATAAAAATTATTTTTACCTTCATCATCTACTCCATTTGGACAGGTGGTAGAGATGTCGTTTCCCACTGGAAAGTGTATGCAACGATGATTGCTGAAAAAGAAAGTATTTGAAATAATACAAAACAACAATTAATAAATACAAGAACTATAAAATTCAAATATATAAAACCTTAATTCTATAAAAAATATAGAACTTAAATTATTGTAATTAATTTAATTTAAAGTTAAAAATCTAAAAGTCTCACATGACAGTGGAAAACTGTAATTTTCCGTGAATTCCTAATAAAAGAGGTCAAAGAAAGATAAAAAGCGATTTTTTTTATGATTTAAAATTTCTTATTTAAACTTCTTAATTTTAAAATAAAAATTAAAAAGAATAACTTATAATTTAAATAATTTTTCGACAATTATAGGTCTTTTCACTTACTGAATGGTTGTACACTCATACAGAACCGAAACGTTCACTGCTCTAGCGATTTTCAAACGGGCAAAACTTTATTATATGTGAACTTGGCCTGGATTAATTCGAGGGTGGAGCGAATTTTGAAGCCGTTGCCACGATACAGTGTTTGAAATATATATACTTATGCTACCTTGAGGACACTGATCTCTACTGGACAATGTCCTTGATGGATCATTAACTAGAAGATCGGATGATTTATTCCGCTTATATCAAACTTAATCCATTAAAGTAGACAAGATTAAAGTATTTATTAGGAATTATCATGTTATTGAATGATTTTTTAAGGAAGAAATACGTTGGAAAATAAAATTTATTGATGTATTTAAGAATTCATATCACGGTAATTTTGGGAATTCGTAAGAACAGAGATTTGTAATTTTGAATATTTTATTAGATTTAACGATTATAAATTTTATGATACAATGGAAACAATAATTTATTTGAATAATTCTATAGGAAGAAAAAGATCATTGCCACGTATTGAATACGTATATACATTTGAAATAAATTGAAGTTCGAAAGCCTTGACTGAAAGTCTCATACAAAAGAAAAATACACGAAATAATGTTGATTCACACGAAAAATTTTGCAAAGAATGTAATTACGATTTACTCTACTGAACATCGTGAATGACCTTATATTAATCTACATCAAAAACCGTGACATATATGATAAAGTTCAATACTGTTTTGTATTCATTTAAATTCATCTAAGCTATATTATATTTGCTATTTAAAAACTCTTATCTCTTTCTCTTAAAGAAGACTACATGTAGACAAAAAGCACGCCATATTCTTTTGTTGATATAACGCGATTTTGTTTTTATATAAATTGTTGCCAAGACAATTATTTAAACCGAAGTTCTTGAAAATTTTAAAATTAATATTTAAAGAGTAAATATTACTTTAGAGTACTTAAGGCTAATATCGATCGATTTAAATACATTTTTTTCTCCTTTATTATTTTAATATACGTGATTACATTTGTTATACAATGTTTGTTCTTTTATTATAAATATAACAATTAAATTAGTGATTAAAAATAATGTAAATTTTTAAAATTTATTTTGTTTTAATTTTGATTGATTATATAATTTCATTTATAAACTAAAGTAAATTTCTGAGAAGTGTAAGTAAAATTTACATATATTATGTCATTGTAAGATACATAATTGTCATACTCCCAAAGGTACAGTTATATTCATAAAGTTAGATTATTTTAGAGAAGAAACTAAAATAAAATTAGACTGCTTACACTTTTAGTTATAACGTAAGGTATTCATTATTGTAAATACTTCCTGAATATATATATTTTTTTATTTGTTAGCAAGGTTGCTAAGGATGTCTATTTTAAAATAATCAATATAATAATTTCTTTTTTAATTCTATAATAAGGTGGTTATTGTTTAGTTTGTTTAAAAACAGTTATGGCAACGGACTATGTAGACTTCTCTTTTATTTATTTACATTGTTTAGACAGGCAAAAGTATGCTTATAAAGACAACTACGCTCATATAGCCTATATACGTGATAGTGTAGGAATGTTTTAAAATTAATTAAATAAAATTTCTAGATATTCTTTTTTATTCGATAAAGTGAATATTAAAGAGAACAATATTATTATAGCTCATTATTTTAATGTTTCTTCTACTTTTCTACGTCCTTGGCTTAGTCACATAAAGGGTGTGGCATTGCTGGATGACATGAGTTATCCTGGATTTTTTTTTCTTTTTTTAATTCATAAGCCCTCCTTTAATTTCGAAGTGGGTTGTGGGTTCTTGATTTAATTATTATTAATATTTTTATTTTAAAAGAAAAATATTTTCGCGTGTTTCTTTTATAATATATCAGCCATTAAAAAAATCATCAAAGCATTCCTTTGATTAATGATTTTAATATTTAGATAATCACTTATATTTTAAGTGTTTCGTGTGTTTTAATAACTAAGAATACATTGATATGTATTAGTAAATAATACTGTAATTTCTTCTTTAGAATATGGGAAGAGGAACCAGGAAACATGAGGAAAGGGATTAAATAATACAAAATTCCTTCTCGAATGTTAAAAATTTCAAAATATTTCAACCGTGTGTATAATTCTTGTGATATTATATTAATTTATTTCGTATTTTTATAAGTTTTTTGCAAACAAATCTTTTATCAAAAGTTTAAAAACATTAAGACCCTCAAAAAACTTATTCTGTAGTTGGCCGGATTTTTATTTAATATATTTACATAAAAATTCAATATTTATCGGCCGTAAAGAATTATTTATATTATAAAATATAATATAATTGCAAAAATAACCACGTAATAAAATTATAATATAAAATAAACATTTTTATTTGTGATTTAAATTTGATCGTTACTTCAATTTTTTAATAAACTGTTTTTTAACTAATTAAAATATACGGTTATAAAATAATCGAAAAAGTTTTAAAATAAAATTCTGTGCGATTTCTTTTCTTTTGAAACTTCATTAACCTAATTGATCACCATTAATAAATGGCAATAAAATATTTAAACAACTCAAAAAATTTGATAGAAATTGATAGTATTTTGAATAAAACTGTAATTAGTTTAATTAATTACGTTAATGATTAATTAAGTCATTCCAAAGTTAACTCTCAAATATATTGTTTTATTACCTAATTAATTTTTGTAGTAAATTTTTTATAAACAATTTTCTAGAAAATCAATTTTTATATAGCCTATAATCGTTTTTGTTTACCATAGGAAAACTTTTTTTTTTTTTTTAGCGACATTTCGATCAATTTTCAATTGAGAAATTCCAGTAAGTTTTTTCCAATTCTATCTGATTTTTGGTGTAATATTTTTGAAATATATATATATATACTTTACATGAATGAGAACAGTTTTATTAATTAATTAATAAAGTTTCGTGTATCATATTCTCAACACAATCATAATTTTTTTCCTGTAGTTAAAACTGTAAAGAAATATCTGAAATTCTTTTACTAAACTCCTATTCTAAACAACCTTCTTCAAGATTTGTAAAGGAAACTAAAGCATGTTTATGGCACGCACGCACTTTTCAGATAAGTTATTACCGGAATTTATAAATTACAACTATGTTCTAACACATCTTTTCCATTTAATTCACATTAACCAGGACTAAAAAACGAAAATAATAAAAAAAAACTATATATATATTTACAGAAAGTGTCAACGATTAACTCACCCGCAAGTACATAGCTGGCATATACACTTCTCCTTTGCCATGATTGTTCTGTGTTCGGAATCCGTGCTTATTCTTTACATATTCAAACTAATAATCCCGAACTACCCCTTCTAACTCTACCACCTTCAATCGCCATATTCCCAGAATGCAGGGCAGTAACGTGGTTGCCTAGGATACTTCATTTCAAACAGTTGACCTATATCGCGGAATTGGATTTTTCTTTAGAATCGGAATTGTTGATGAATTGATGCCATCATTAGAAACTTCAAAGAATCAATCTTTCGTGTGTTTTCAGGTCTAGACGCCTTTGAAATGGCATGGGTTATATTAAGATGATTATCAAATATAGGCCACTAAACCGTAATCAATATTTTTGAAAAGGATTAGAAGGAAATGTGTTACGAGGTTTTGTTATTTTACAAAAGATTATAATCTTTTATATACTTTTCTTGAAAGTATTCAAGTACAATATGTGATTTCACTAAACTTTCTTATACATATATTTGGTTCTTTCTAAGTCTTAAGAGGGAGAAGAAATACAAATTTTATGCAATTGGTACAATTATTCCGTTTTTAAGATGAAATTTAAAAAGGTTAAGAGCTAGGAAAAGTAATTTTTAACATGAAATTATTTTGCACTGGCTTTTAAAAGTTTAAAACTAATTTTAAATCTAATTTCAGATATAAAAAAACAAGACTATAATTTGAAGTATATTAGTTATTTTGTATGGAAGTAAGCAATGCTTTCATTCAAATTAGTCACGAAATTATAATTTTATTTATTTCCAGTTAATACTTTAAATCTATTTTAATGTCTATTATTTTAAAAAAATTTCAAGATTATTACTTAAGACTTATAAAAAAAAACCATTTTAATTAACGCAATTTTGTTGATATAAAACGTTAATATTTCTCCTAACATCGTAATTATTATTAGATATATTTTATATAATAATTCTAATATTTTTGCTATTATTTTATGTGTTTTTATAGAAAGCATTTATAATTAATAAATTAATTTATTTTTGTATTAGTAAACACACGTAAAGAAACGTCTACACATAGACAGTGGTTTAATTATTACAGCTCTTTAAAACTATTATTATACAAAAAATTTGTATTATAATCACAATTTATTTTAAACATTTTCGATATTGTTAATTATTAATTAATTATTACTAATAAATAATAATTAAACTCTAATTAGTTAGCATTTATATGCCCGGTGTTGCCCGGACAAAATTAATAAGGACAATTATAAAAATTAATTTTTTCCCCTTATTAATAGGTTGTTCAAGTTTCATGGTAATCTTTATTTTCCGCAGGTTCCTGGAGGGTAATTCTAATGAATAAGTCAAAGGTTTAGAAGTGTATAGAGAACAGACAACAATAGGAATTCTATTTTATATAAGCCTATATAGAGTGAGGATTTTAATATTCTACAAGAGTCATTTAATATTCTAATGGATTCAATATTAAAATTATTTCAAAAAACAATAAAATCGTAAAAAGAAATTGTTTTTAAACACGTAATTAAACTTTACAGTAAGTTATTATTTAAATCATTTAAATATTTAAAGAATTTTTAAAGTATTATTTCATTTAAGACTCACTTAATTAATGTTAAAAGTATTGTTATATCGTTTGTTAAGGGCATTTTTTACGAATAGTATTATTTTTCTATTAATTAATAAAGAGTATTTTTCGAAGAAACAGAAGCACGAGATACTTCAACGTTACAGCAATAAATTGAATGATATTTAAGAGCATAACATAATAATTTCTCGAATAAAAATCAACGAACATCTGCCAAATAATTAAAACTTATAACTACTTTGAACAATCTGATAACATTAAACATTGGTATTAACTTATTCTTATACATTAATATTTAGTAAAATTATTCAAATACTAAATCAAATAATTAGATTTTTTGGATTGGATAACGTCTTGATATTTTCTAGTTACAGCATTGAGGTTAAATATATTCTTCATTCAACTTCAAAATGTCTTTTAATTAAACTTGGCCAAGTATTTGATCCATTTTTAAATTTGTGTAAATTTAGTTTGTTATAATTTGATAGTTTGACGAGTTAAAGCTATTTTAATGATCGTGAAATGAACGTTTACTAAATTATATATCATTATTTTCTATAAGAAAAAAAAATCTTGAAATACAGAAAATTGCGTGCTGTTGAGGAAAACTTATGACAATGATGTACGAAGGAATATACTTCAATTTAATGAAACAATGATCTGTTATGTATTGAAAGTTTATGAATTCGAAGAAGAACCTTTCATTATGATGATTTCCTCTCTAAACTTCGATTCCAGGAAATATATTCTGCCAGTTTATTTAACTCGAATATGCTATTTTATTAAAATAAAAGAATAAACTTGTACGGTTTAACTTCATAAAATTATTGTATTAATAATAATTTTATGAAGTCTTTAATATGATTCTAAAATCAATAATATCACTAGAAGAAAAGTGTATTGAGATATATATTTTAGAAAAATTATTATCATTTTTTTAATTTTCCTCTAACACTTTATAAGTTCTTTGTAATAATTGCATAAGAATGAATATTTTTTTGCATTTAAAATTTCTAAGAAACATACTTTGATAATTTAACACTTAACACTTTCTACTGGTTAAAAGTCAAAAGGTCAAAGTCAACTTCGAATGAAATTAATAAGTGAAATATTCTTTCAATTATCAGAAATAACACTAACAGCTTTAGATCCATTAACTCTACTACATAATATTAATAGAGTTAACTTTTATTACTGTTATAATTTGTAAAAATGAATAAAGGTGAGAAGTCAAAAAGTAGAATTGGAACAGATGAGAATAAAACTAATCTGTACTAATTTATGATTCTATTGATCAAAGCTATTTTAAATATAGATCAACTTTCACTCTCTCTTTCTCTCTATAAATATATACATATAAGCGGATAAAATATAATTAATTAATTAATTATTCAACTAAAGTGAATAAAACTTAATCTATTTAATTTATACTTTTTTTTAAATTTAATTAATTAAAAATTAAATTGTTTAAGTAGAATTAATTAAAATATATTTTTTTTAATATATAGATGTAATTAAATTCAATTTAAAAGAATAAATTTGCTTGTAATTTCTATAATTATTTCGCATCATAATACTTCAATACGGCATGTTTATTATTATAATTTATTTTTATAAATTAAATTTTCTTGTAGCTATAGAAGTATTATCAGTAGAATGCATTAGATTAATATATTTGAATCAACATCTTGAGAGTATTTATCTAATTTTTTTTCTATTAATTCCTTTGTATTTTATTCAGTAAATAATTATTTAAAGTAATAACTTAAATACTTAAAAAATCGTTTGGAGATTACGCGTGTATTCATTCATACGTCGACAGGAATTGCTGACGTCAACGGGGAAAGCGCCTACTAAATCACGTGACTGCAGTTTCCTTTACGTCATCGTCAACAGTTGCCATGTCTGCATGACTGTAGGCAACCTTATGCGAACGTTTTCGATCGATATTTCAAATATTCGATCAACATGGAGAAACATATGTTAGTTTTTGCCATTTTTTTAACACAGTATTCATCATTATGTTTTAATTACAAAAAATTACCACTGTTAATGCCCGATGTACAACCAAAGCAGGTAAGTATTGTTTTTGTACCGAATAATACCGAACAGGTATTGTTATGTCATTGACTAGAAATCAAAATATTGCTGTCAAGTAATGTAAGAGCGCTTATAAAGGACTAAAATATTATAAGTAACCAAATAACATGTATTTACCTTACTAATGGATAATGGTCGTGATTAATTTTATCCTTATCTATTTGAAGATAATGATTAATAGTAAGAAAATCACGGTCAAGAATTGGCTGATATATATATATATATATATATATTACTGTGAAAGACCGAAATTAGAGAATGTCGATATTCTCCGGTGAATGTCGACACATACAAAATACGTCGGTGAAAGACCGAATATTTGGTNTCTATTACGTATAATTTTACTATATCATTTTTATATAAATTATATAAAAATACATACACATATATATATTAATGAATAGTTAATTAATTTTTTAAGAACTATTTTAAATATTTAATAAATTTAAACATTAATAAACATATTTTTGTAGATATGAAAATGTTGCCTCGTGGCGATTTTATGAGAAAACCTTTAACAGCTGCATGCATAATGACATATTTGATGATGTACAGTCAGGAATAATTTGGATTTCTTTTCTATTTAATTTTCAAACTTTTCAATAATTATGTCTAATTTTTTTATATTCTTAAAATTAATTTTATTATTTTCGTTACTTTTATTAACATTTGAAAAATAACCTAGAACAGAATAATATTGGTATTTTTCTAAATAAGATTTTTATTTGAAAATATTTATACTTTATTTAAAATAAGTTTTATTATTTTAAAAAAATATTTATATTTTTATATAAATTTTAAACTATCAAATTATTCGATTGGTATTTTTTTAACTATCAAATTTTAAAATTAAATAGAACACAGTTACTTAACATAAAAAGGAACTTTTTTCGTGTTAAAAGTTACTGTTCTACTTTAAAAGCAGATCAGTGGCAATCGTATTTTTAACTATAGGGAAAAGAATAATACATAAATTCATAAGGCGTTCAATGGAAAGATTATATTGTGAACTTGACAAAGTATCTAAAATGTTACAGACCTAAATAGTCTTAGTCGCATATTTTACCAATTTAAATAACATTTATATAGGCCTATGTCTGGAGAGTGTATTTATTTATTAAAAATAAAATAAAATCCTTAGAAAAAATTTTTTGAAGATTTTAAATGATTATTTTTAAAGATTTATAAGCTTTAAATAGGACTGTGATAAAACAAAAGTTTTATATCGAGATTCTTTCGATATAATGGCACAACAATAGCTTTAAAAGACATATGTAGAAAGGACTTTTATATTTTTAAGATGTTCATTATTAATTAAAGTAATTTATGGTCATGAAAGCCCAAAGACAGGGACGAGTTGGACACAGAAGATAGTTAATATTTACTCTTTTATGTAAAAAGCGAATGTTACGAAATGTAATAAATTAAATTTCCTTTCGATAAGTGGTAAAAAAGTATATATATTTTTGCCTGTTTTATGATTTTAATTGATATATTTACTTTTACTTTATTCATGTGGGACTTCTAGTTGACATTTGAGACCGTCCTAGGCTTCATCTCACCTTTCTCATGCCTTAATTATATATTATGTTTGCATCTTTTATTAATAGAAAGTTATAAGTAAACATTTGTTTAAAACATGCACTTTCAATTTCATAGTGCAGATGGAAATATCCATCAACTGATCTTTATTTAAATTAGTTTATATATAACTATGCTTGAGCTATTCTAATGTTTCCATTTACTTTATTATTGTCTGATTTCTAAAGTATAAAGCTGACAAGTGTGTAGAAAAATATATAAAAATATATTAAAAATTCAGTATAAAATATTAAATTAATGATAATTTTCGATACAATTATTTTTCTCATAGACTTCATTGACACTGTAGGAATAATATATGTAATTAATACAAATCGTTAATCATAATATTTAACTTTTATATAACATTAAAAAAGCGAATTTAATAAATATGATGTTGCAGTTTTAGTATGCAATTTCTCACGTCACGTCGCATTATGCATTATATTAAGGATAGCAATGCATTACTAAACATTTTGTATACATAATATTAATATTAATACTCACAACTAAGACGATATTTAAATTTCAAGCTTATTTGTATGAGAATTAATCAATTGACTATTTGTTAATTTACGAAATTATTAAGTAATATGATCTTAAGAAACTAATTTTTGTGTAGAGGTTTTTCTGTACGTTAATTACAATATGCAAAATTAACTTGATAGTTTCAAATTATTATTATTATTCTTTTAATAAATCATGTATATTTTAGACTTTCTCTCTTTTTATTTTTACTAAAAAATTAATATATTTGATGTAAGACATTAAAATACAGTAATGTGTAGAATCTCAGCCACGGTTTAATTAAAAACTATAAAATATAATTAAAATAATACAACGTTTAATTTTAATTAAAGAAAATAAAATCTAACTAAATAAAACTTAATGAGAGTTTTATAAATGCAATTTAAATTTGTTACGAAGATTGAAGGTTTCTTTTATTTACATGTTTCATATGTTTTACTGATGTTTTAAACCTCAAAATGTATGTCAACAGATGTGAATATATTTTAAAAACATATTGTAATTAGTTTATTTCTTTAGTAATTCATGACATTAATGCTAAATAGTTTTATGTATTTTAAAATATTTTATTGGAATTAGATGAAATTTTTTGTTCTTACAAGGTAGTGAGACTTGTTATAACAATTCCTCGAAGTTTGAATTTAGTAATTAATTAGAAAACTCCCTTATTTTATCATCAATATCAAATGCTATTTTTCATAGTATTTAGCTAATTTGGAATGGTTCCAAACTTAATTTTGCAATTTACTTAAATGTCAGATCTAATTCGTGTTGTCGCTTCGATGATTTTATTATATCATTGATAAACTATAAGAAAAATTTTCTTTAATTTTTTCAGTGTTCATTAATTAAATGCAAGTAAATTTAAATATTCTATTTTACTCACATACGTATTTATATTTTTTAATTAATTTAAGACGAAGATTTTGTGTCGAATATACCGGGTGATCGTAATTAAAGTATCTCTATTCAACGCTGTCTAGAAAGATATTTAACAGGCCATATGCGATCGGTTTGTTATGGTGACATTTCAAAACACGTGGAAGATATTTCAGTAAAAATTTTGTACCAAAAGTCACCGCTATGGTACTTTTGGCGTTGAAAGCAACGAATATTTTCTTTTGTACAAGAAATAATTTATTTGTACACGACACTCATAGAATACAAACAGCTTAACGATGCAGGGGATACTGCTCAATGTAACCCACCATTCTGAAGTTGTAAAATCTGAAGGCGACACGTTCAATGACCGGCCGCAATTGGTCCTCTACAGTGGTGCACTCAGAGGGAGCCAAGTCCCTCTGAGTGCACCATTGCACCCTCCAAAGAAAAAAAGAAGAAAAAAAAACAACACTATAAAAATTTTCAAAGATATTTTTCTAATTAAAATTTATTTTTGTATATACAGTATATATATATTGTGTCGTGTCTTCTATTTCTATAGTACTTATGAAGTAGAGGTCACATAAGACCCGGCTCCCCCAAAATTAAATCCTGAGTGCGTCATTGATCATGTGTGATTAGGGTTTCTCATTTCCCGGTCTTTTGCTTGTCCCGGGATCCCGGGATAAAAGTGAACTGTTTCCCGGGATCCCGGGAAATCCCGGGATAGAATTAATTATTTTTAAGGTATACAAAATATCTTGAAATCAAATGATATAATTATTTTCCATTTTTTAAAGTAATTTTAAAGTTCTGTAACCTCCAAAATCATATTAATAATGCTGTGTAAGGTCTATAGGCCTATAATAAAAATTACCTTTAAATAACGTAGAAATTTTCACAAATAGAAAAAAATTAATTAAAGTTTGCTGGAAACTGCATACAACAAAAAAAAAAAAAATGTTTTGAATTGAGTTAAAAATTAAAAAAATGAACTTCTAATTTAGAAGGTAATTTTCGTTTTTTAAATAAAATATAATACAAAATATTGCAAACTTTTATAAGATTTTAAAAAGCAAAGATGGTCAATACTCCGATAACTCACTCTAATTCTTATTTTAGTAATGAAAAGTCTTGCCACCGAGAATGCCCTTTCCGATTCAATTGATGTGATTGGAATAGTGTTTAATGCATTTAAGAGAAGACAGATATTATGTGTTTTTTCACCTGTAGCCTGGAAGATTTCGAGTTCGTTTTCGAGATTGTAGTACTTCTTTCGCTCTCTAGTATTCTTGATTTGTCTACCTTGGCTGCTTTAATAGCGGCATCAAGCTTAGAGCTCGATAATTCGGCAATTCATTTGGCTTTAATAATCAGGTTTATGAAGAAAAACTTCATACTTGCAGACTTTGTACTCGTTTGTATCCTTGCCCAATTTGCACAATCTGGCGTCAGGCATTTATTGAAGCTACTGGGCATGGTTAAAACTCAAGACAGCGTAAGCACAATTATTCCAGATATTACAGGTTCCGACAAGTAAAGAATTTTTATAGTCCTGCCACAAATAAGCTATATATTGATTATTGACCATTTGTGACATGCTATAACGAGCAAAATTTTAAAAAAAACTAATAGGTAAAACAACAATTAATAAATACAAATGTATTCTGACAGTGAATGAGATAATTATGCTTTTTATTTGCAAAATTTCTTAACCTTAACACAAAATAAGAAAAAAAAATGTGAATTTTTAAGAAATTTGCGGGATTTCCCGGGATAAGAAAAATTTCCCGGGATATTTCCCGGGTTAAAAAAACAACCGGGATCCCGTTTGAGAAACACTATGTGTGAAGCTTCTCACACGCAGTGTGATACTATTTCTAAAAGCTACCAAATTTGCAATATGTTCTCGATAAACTATGCTGTGTAAGCGTCATACCACCTAAAATTTCACGGTTTGCAGCTCCAAATGAGCCATAGTGATGAATTTTGGTACTAAATTCTTAAGGAAATATCTTCCACATATCCTGAAATGTCATAATACAAAATTTGGTGCATTTGAACTGGTAAATAGTTCTCTATATAGCGTTAAATAGGAGTACTTTAATAACGCGCGCGCGCGTGTGTGTGTGTGTGCAAGCAATACAGAATTATTGATTTTTTAAATGCCTATATCGTGATTAATATTGTTTTTGTTTGGCTTATTCTAAAAAAACAGGTATTAATATTATATGATACTTAATATTTTTTATAAACGAAACTGTTTCACTTGTGATAGCAATATTAAATTATCTCAGAGGCACGCAAATATACATTATGTGTACACATACACACATTGCCGGGGTAATTAAAACCGTGCTAAAGGTACATCATATAAAGATTATGTCAAGATTCAATCGTTAATATATTAAATATTTCTAAAATTAAAATAAACAATTTCTAATGTATTACCTATTATTTAAAAGGCAAAAATGATACATGTAATTATTATTATATAAATCACATCTGTCATTCGCTTAAAGTGTATATAGAAATCTCATATTCTATTTATTTTTAATTCAATGTGTGCAAAAATTTATAAAGAATTTTCAATAGATAAAAAGATAATTGAGTTACACTCGTCTAGAAATGTCAGATGAAGTTAGGAAGATTTTTCGAATGTTCCATTCTTTCGTATAGGCCTATATTACACTTACAAAAAATAAATTGATTAAAATAATTGAATATTTTATACGATATTCATTTTTATATAATAAGATTTGGTGTTGTTGCCGATTAATTTAATTACAATGAATCTTATTTATTCCTTTTCTATATATGCTGTGTTGTTGTTGTTATTATTATTTTTTAAAATTCTTGTTTTCCTCGACTTCAGTGTTTATTCTATATTTTAAATAAGAAATCAGAATTAGTTTATATATAGTTAATTTTTTTGTATATTATATAACTATTGTTAAGCGTCGTGTTTCTAGGAGGAGGAAATCCACTGTCTCACAACACTTCTTAATATAGATGCAAATAAATACAAAATATAATTTAATTTAAAGAAAACTATTTTCAATATTATAAAAAATTTATATATTTTATATAATCAAAGTCTTATTGTTTAATTTGTGATTTGATTTTTAATGATTTGTATTAAGTTAATTCCAAAACTATCAAACGAATAAAGTAGAACAACAGAATAGAAATAAAGACGATTTTATTTTAATCTATTAAATAAACTTTTTCCCATTAAATTATAATAATCGTATTTTATTACCTGTTTTTCCGTTTCCGAATTTAAAAGGCGGAAACGATTTAAACACGAAGACTGCATCTGAACTGATTTTAGTAAAGTGCAAAAGAGTGTACAGTCCTATTACAAAGTTTGTAGAGTGTAATAAACATTACTGGAGTGAGTAAAAAACAAGAATAATCAAATATTTTTCCTTTATATGTGTATTTTTTTTACCTTTTATGAAATTCAATAAAGTTACGAGGTTAGGAAGGAAGTGAACGAACTTAATCGCGTGATTGAAATAAGAAAAACTGACCACTTTGTCCTACTTATTCGATCATTTGATGTACGATTGTTAATAATTTCTACTTATCATAAAAAGTTGTTATTATATGTAGCTATATAACATATAAATTAGATTACAAACAAACAATTTAAATCAATAGGGAGTCAATTTTTTGATTAGAACTTCTATTTATAAACAAATATCGAGTATCTTTAATAATTAAGTTTTAATTAAAGTTTCAATCTCGTTTATTAAACAAAACAGAAAAAAATATATACATTTCTCTGTTATTTAATTTTTATATTAATAAAAATATGAAAAAAATTCACTGATAAAGCAATAATTACGATCTTAATAATAGTAATTATAGTTTTTTAATGGCTAATTAGATACGAAATGTCTGTTAAAATATATTAATTTGTATATTTTATTTATTTTTCAGAAAGAAACTTATTTATGTGTAGCTTATAAAATGAATAAGAACGAACACGAAAATATAGGTATGAAAATTTAATTAATAATTTTTTAATGTAATAGTTAATGCTATTTTGGAAATTATACTAAATGTAGGTGAAAATTATAAGAAATTTTTCTATTAATAACGTTTCCATTGTAATATTTAGGTCAATTCTTTAAGAGATAATTAATTTGTTTCGAAAAATCACGCAATAAAAGGATCTTAATAATAAAACGGAATATTTTAGGATTAGAATTAATTATTCATGTAAAAAAGTAAATTTTTCAATCGAACTTTAAAGGAATAATTAAATATATATATATTTTTTTCCAAACAGAAATTAGTTATTCTAAAGTATAAAAGTGCTATATTTTGCAAGACAATTAGATCATGAAGAATTAGATTTAATAATTTTACAATGACGGTTTAAAAAATTATTGATCTGATTGTTCTTAGAAAGATAAGTTTAATTAATTTAGAACATTGTAATTTAATACGAGTTAGAATCAGAGCTTTATTTCTCATCTCCAATTTAACTAGTCGACTCCATTATAATAGACAAAACTGAGGCTGGCCGAATAGCCTTGCTCATATTAATGAATCAGATCAAGAAAATTATAAGGCTATATAAATTATTATCGGGTAATTTGTATCTGTTAATAATGTTTTCACAGTAATTTGTGTAATAAAGTTTATAAATTAACGAAAATCATTACATTTCTTATTACAGAAATGTTTTAAAAGAGTAATAACTTTTGTATAAAATATACAAAATAAATGGGATTTTTGTTTTATTATTTTGGTCGAACAGCTTTATTCCATTTTAAATATTCGAAGAATGCCACTCGAGACAAAGGGAGAATCATTCTTGAATAAGAATGAGCTTTTTCAAATGTAATTTGACTAGTTTCATTCTATTATTCAGTTGGTATTATCAGTATTTTTTTAAAAATAATATTATGTAATTTTTGTATGCTTTTCAAATAATTATAATTTTGGCCTATTTTATTTCAGTTAAATTCGAACCTAACGCAACAATGCACGTCGCTCATCATATTTTGATTTACGGTTGCCTCGAACCCGGTTACGTTCAAAGAGACACACCCAGATTTGTTTGGAACTGTGGCGAAATGGCGGGTTCCAAATCGGAATATGTTTCAGCGCCCACATGTGCATCAGGCTCTCAGGTTATATATGCCTGGGCTCGTGATGCACCACCACTGGATTTACCCGATGGTAATAATAATAATAATTATATAGATTAATAAATTTGACTGTTAATGAATACAGAATTCAAAAAAATAACACAGAGTTATCGTATGANGTATTAAACAATTTCCCAGTTTGCCTTTTAAGGAAGAGCAGCTTTTCTACAAAAAGAACAAATTAACCTTTACGCATAAAAATAAAGTGTAGCAGTAACTTTTTTTTTTTAAATTAACAAAACAGTGATTTTAAAAATAATTTTAAAATAACAATTTTTTTCAAAAAATAAACCGGCATTAATTACAGTTCACTATAACTAACATCAGTGGCGCATTATCCTATGGGGCATCTTTTCTAAGTAAATTTTCCCCTAAAAAATTTCTCCGAGGAAAAACATCCAAAGTCGATGCCATACATGGGGCCTCCAATTCGATTTATGCTCGGGCCTCGCAAAGCTATAACACCCCACCAATCAATATTAAAATTCAGAGTAAATTCAGTAAATTATATAGATTAATAAATAGCATTGTTAATGAATACAGAATTCAAAAAAATAACACAGAGTTATCGTATGAACATATAATTCTCTTCACTCCCAGTATAGTAATTCATCGAAGTGTATTTTTCATATTAGATAATGTATTTTAATGAGGATTGTTACGAAAAGGAACTGTAAGACTTTTTGCAATTTTTATTAAATTGTTTTTCAATAATATTAAAATCTTAGATTACAGGAAACCAATTATATTTTACATATTCTTTTCCTTCCACCTAACATTATTGTATTCATTAGTACTATAATTTGCATAATATATTAATACATTTCTGTATTTTATGCATTACTATAGGTGTGGGCTTCAAAGTAGGAAAAGGAAGCGGAATTAATTATTTAGTTCTACAAGTTCATTATGCAGACGTTACTCGATTTATAAGTAAATAATTCGACTCCTTTATTAAAAATTTAAAATTCAACAAAAGAATTATATTTAAAATGTTCATAAATTTTTAATACAGATGGAGGAACAGATAATTCTGGAATAATTATAACGTTACTTCCTGGTACTGATCCAAGGTGAGAATTTCCGATATATTTTTTAAAATTATTGTAGTATTTTCGACTAGCTGTTACAGTTATGAAATAATACTTAATTTAATTGGTACTACATATCTAAGACCTGGACTTCACATTACCAAAAAACAGGAACTGATAACTGAAATTAAAAATTACATCATTTTGTTTTAGTATAATTTCCGTTTTATCTAAGCAACATTTTACCTAAGAATAAATACAGATAATTTGCGGCACTTATTGGAAATTTCCGAAAATCTTCGGTCAGATTTCTGCCTGACCGAAAACGAAACACTGGAAGTTGCGTTGTTTTGTGTTCATCTATTTGATTTTTCGCAAAACAACAGGATTTAAAAACTTCTTACACAGTAATTCATATAATTATGACAAAAACACTATAATTAGTTTGGTAAATTGACTTTAAAATACGTCAATATGCAGGTAAAGATTTCAACTCGTTGTAATGAATGTACTATACTATTTTAAAATTTAAATCAATATGTTAATAAACAAAAACAAAACAACTCCAAAGATTAATTGGATAAAGCTTTGCACTTCGATTACATTTCACTCTGTATTATATAAATTGAAAATTTATACAATTTGTAAACAGTACATATAAATATAATGCAAAATATTTTTTTAAAAACAAAAAAGTGTTAGATATAAAACTTAAATAACTATGTTATATATAACTTGTTTTTTAATCAATAGATTAAAGTAATAATATAAAATACATGTTATTTTCCTGTTTAAGTAATGCCAGATAGCCATACATTTTCAATAGCAAAAAGTCTAACGATCAGAGTGACCTTGCTCTAAATCAATAGAGACAAGACTACCTTGTCTTCCTATTTCCTTTTGGATGTGCCACTTTTCAGTTAATCATTCAGGTTTATTGTTTAGCGACATTTTGAAGTTTCTCTCTTGATTCAAATTTTACAACGTTCATTAAACTGTTTTTAACTAAAGTACAGTACATTAGAAACGTGGATCCGCCCTTGTATATTATCCAATTGGTGTTGGTTTAGTTAATAGACATTTTAAATGGTTATTTTCGAACAAGACTTTATTGTATTCTATCCTATCTAATGTAATGTAAATATGAGATATGAATCTATATATAAAAGTTAATGTAATTTAAATAAACTTAATTGAAATTAGATAAGATTACGTTGAGTAAAAAAAGGGGGCTAGTGTTGGTGGTGAAACAAACAGAAACAATAGAATTCTAAAAACAAATGAACAATTGTTTATTCTAATGTCTTCCATAATCATATTTTTTAAATTTATTTAATTTAAAATATGTGCTCTCCACTTCAAATTAGTAGTGGCTTTCTCCTGTACTGTACTTACTTTTCCTGTTAGCAATATAGTCGTGCCGATCATCTAACTCCTTTTGAGGGAAAATGTTTTAATTGAAATAACATGGCTTCTATTTTGCGTCAGAAGTTTGTATATACTTAATCGGAGCCTTCTGCCTCTATCCAGTCTTGAATTTCAACTATCTAACACCATTCTCGAACTTAAGGAAGGACAGACATCGGGCAACAGTGGGAATTTATAGACCTACAATTGTTTTTTTTTTCAAATTGCAGCCCAATTATATTTAAAACAAAAAAGGACGATACAAATGAGTTGTGGACGAGATTTTATTTGTAAC
Source organism: Centruroides sculpturatus (assembly GCF_000671375.1). Classification (NCBI taxonomy): domain Eukaryota; kingdom Metazoa; phylum Arthropoda; class Arachnida; order Scorpiones; family Buthidae; genus Centruroides; species Centruroides sculpturatus. Next base: position 237,355 of record NW_019385356.1, read on the forward strand.
AAGAAAAACATTGCACCAAGAGAAACAAACAACGCTCTCCCGCTCCCTGGAGTCACTTAATTTTTATAATTGTGCATTTTTCTTTTTCGTGTAGTTTTAATTTTAGAATATGGAATTTATTTTTATCCTTGAGGATTTTGTATTTGACGTCCTTACCGTCGCTGCGCCCTGTCGAATATACGTTTGCTCCACCCTTGTTATGGTACTGAATATGCATATATGTATTAAATTTCGTTTAAAATTATCTTTTGAATATTTTATATGATGGATATTTATTAATTTTTAATAGTTTGTAGCTATTTAAAGTGTAGTAAAATGATAAATTTATCGAACCTAATCACAATAGAAATTATAAGTAGTTTCGAATAATACGTTTAATGATTTAACTACGAATGGGACTAATCGTCACTATAAAAGGTTCAAGAACACGTAAAAATTCATTGTTTATATATAGGGGAGATCGGGGCAAGATCGGCATGTTAAGCTTTACTTAAATTTTGTGTAATAAATACTGCTGTAAACTGAAAAAAAAGCTTTGCATATTGTCTATTGGAATGTTACCTTACTATAGAACTGGTTAAAATCAGTTTGGAAATAAAAATAATTAAAATAATTACAACTTTACAAGAAGAGAGAAATTGACGAAGTTGCCCCGGGTATAGGGGCAAGATCGGCAACTTCTCTCTTTTTGTAAAGTTGTAATTATTTTAATTATTTTTATTAAAGTTGCCCCTGGTATAGGGGCAACAGTAATGGGGCAAGATAGGCACGTATATAAAATTATGTTATTAACAATGTATAAGTTGGAATTCACTATTAAAACAAAGAAATACAAATCCAACACCCATTTAATATTATTACAACGAAATGCAAGTTCAAAGACATATATACATGAATAACAAATGCAAACATGTTTTCATTTATCATCTGTTTGATTTTTATCCTTTGCTTCTAATGTGGCTTTATGTTGCCGATCTTACCCCGCTAGTCATGATTTCGAAACATTAAGTACAACCCTGAGAACAGAATGCCAAGCCACGATCTGGCCACGTGAATAAGTTGAAGTTACATCCTTCTAACAGGAAAAGTAACTTTCGTTATCATGGAATTATAACAAAACCTGCCAATTCAATATAAATGGAAAAAAAATATTATATGGAATTGAACGAAAATGAAAATTTGCTTGATAATTCAACTACGCTTGTTGGAGAACAATAAAAACACTACACTCAACAAGCCACCAATAAAACTCAACTGCCTAACCTATAACCAAAGTCTCCTTTTAATTTGTTTTTTAAAAAAAGCGCTTGACAAACTTGCCCCGCATGCCGAAGTTGCCCCGATCTCCCCTAAGTATGCCATTAATTTATTTGAAGTTAATATAATAATTCTATGTTACCTAGATTTTATGTTCCCTAGATTATTAGATTTTATACATATATAGACTCATACATATAGACTCATATATAGACTCATACTTTATAGATAAGTTCGCAGAGGTTTACACTAGAAGTGGATAATAAGAGCGAGGATCATATTAAACCTAGCTATAAGTATGGCGTGTTTCAAATTCTGGCTTAGGATTGCCACTTCTAGATATGAGTCCTGTATTGTAAACCTCTAAATTAAACCTCTATCAAACTTCTAGGGTTGGAACACACTACGTATAATTCTTTAAAAAACTTTAGCTTATATGATTTATTTTTTATTTTGCAGTGTTACGAAACGAGCCGGAGTGTACTTATTAGGAACGGGTGGCTACGCTCGTCCTGAATCAGAAGGTGAAATATAATATTTTAATATCTTTGAAGTTTTTACTTTTCCAGGGTGTCCCAAAAGTTTCCATACATACAAAGGTGAAATGTAAATTTATTCACAAAACATTAAAATGTCAAAATAAAGATTTGTGTCAGTGAATTGACGGAGTAAAGCAACGAAACACACGGGTGATCTGTCAATGGGGTAACTTCTAGCAGGACTTTCTATGTGGAAACTGGATTGTGTTTAGGTGTTAGACCCAGAACACTGCATGGTGACCAGCCCATTGGTTAGGACCAACTACCAGTGTTCAATGGTTTTATTTATTCGGCCACTGGTGGGCTTGATTTGTTTATAAAACTCGTCTCTACCCTCAAAATGAAATATTTTATCATTTTATAATAATTAATGCTAAAAAAGTTTTTAAAATGAAATCTCACAACAGATGGCACCACACACAATTTTAAAATCTGTCCGGGAAAGTTACACAACTCGTTGCTGGAGTTTTTTTATGTACTGAAACAGTCTATTTTATTTACAGAACGGTTTGAAACAGCTTGTAAAATTGATAAACCACTTATTCTTCATCCGTTTGCTTTTAGGACGCATACACATGCCCTTGGTAAGAAATTTTAATATAGTATCTTACTATATTAAAATTTTTAAAAAAATATATACCGATTTGATTTTCTTTCTTTAATTTAAAACTGAATATTTTATTAATTTTTAGGTAAAGTGGTTTCTGGTTATGTTATTAAAGGAAAAGATGGAAGCTGGAAATTAATAGGAAAACATAATCCTTTAGAACCTCAGGTGAATTGGGCAAACGTCAACATAAATTAATCTATAGATTATGGGCTTATCTTTTAAATATATATAATTTATATTTCAGATGTTTTATCCGGTGGAAGACAAAAATTTAATTATTGAACAAGGCGATGTATTGGTAAAAAATTAACCTTTACTTTTGAATATCAATTTTCTCTTTAATTAAAATGCCTATTAAATAAAATGAAAGTCAAATGAATAAATAAGTTAAATACAAAGACGTATAATTTATTTAATTTTAAAATTATATTAATATATTATGATGTTCATAATAATTACAACAATAATTTAATTATTTTAGAATAAAATAAAACATTTAAATTTCAGGCCGCTAGATGTACAATGTACAATTTTAGAGATCGAATAACATCCGTTGGGTAAGGATAATACAATTACCATAATTTAACATATGATATACAATTATAATATAAATAATATTTCCGTAGAGCAACTGCCGAAGACGAGATGTGTAATTTCTATATGATGTATTACGTAAACGGAAATGATATTTTAGATGACAAATATTGTTTCTCCATGGGTCCTCCCGGATATTACTGGAAGAATGATATATTGATAGATAAAATTCCTGAATGGGTTGAAGAAGATGCAAGTTCATTAAGAAAATGAAATTGTGATTATCTTCCTATTTACTGTTGTAAAAACAAACAACTATTACATAATAATTTTTAACTAGTTATTTATTTATTTATGTAAAAGTTTTTTGAAATATTTCTCTATTATTATATTAAATATAAAAGAAAAACACAAAATTCTAATCCAAAAATGTTATCTTTTAAGGTTTTAAAGTTCCTGAATTTTATTTACGAGAAACTTCCTTTTTTTCAGTCTAAAAACTGTAATTTAATGTCAAATATATTTTAATTTTTTCAAAAAGAATGTAAATAAAATATATTTATGAATTACTGAAATTAATTTGATTTGTTGAATTAAGAAGTACAGTATGTTTAAGAAATATTGTTTTAAAATAAAAAAGTTTAAGCTGTTTTAATTAATATAATTTTTTTTACCTTTTAACTACATAGAAACGTTTGAAAATATATATTGAAATTTAAATTATCGCATTATCGTTTATTTTATTCTCTTATTTAATTATTATGCATATATAATAACATAATTATTTCCTGGAAAAGCATCATAAATCGAAATCTAATTTCATATGGATTCAGTTTCGTAAATAATACACCGAAGCATATAAAAGTCAATTTGAATCCACTTTATTTTTATCTAATAACAAAAATTAGTATTTAATTAAGAAACAAAAGACCTTGTATTGTACTAAATTTATCAATAAATACAATAAATAAACATTCTATATCAGATATATTATAAAGATTATATATATATATTATCTTTATAATGTTTAACACTAATACAACATTTGCATACTGACAATTTTTGGTGGCACACAAAAGAGTCAGTATTATATCAAAAATGTCCTTACATGTATAAATGGAAAGTTATATTGAAATTTCACAGATTTTATACAAAAATATACAAATTATATTAAAAAATAGAAGGAAAATTAATCTTTATTTAAAATGTTATTCGACTTCTTAAACTTCTTAGAAGTCTCTTTCGTTTTAGTTCTTCTTTAAGAAGATGCGTGGATAAACAATTAATATTTTTTTAAATTAAAAATACATAATAAAATAAATAATTTTAATTTATATAAACAAAATATGAGTGAATGAATCTTTATTGGAAAAGTAGATCTTGTGTAAAGATTAGTGAATAACACTGTCCCATATTATACTCCCTGTTTCATGTATAAAATATATATGAAACAGATATATAGGCTACATGTATCCTCGTACAACAAGATTTCGCTCTAACACAGTTCGAAAATTATTAAGCTGTTTTTAACTGTAGATAAACAATCATTCGTAAAAGTGACGAACGAAATACAGCGATATCTCGTTTAAATAAATTAATATTAACGCGTAATACAGTACTATTAATTGTGATTGTTAGTTAATTATCGATTATTTTATTAAACATAATTCTCTTAGTATAACAAAAAGAATAGTATACTTTTGTTAACTATCGAAACCTAATCCTATATTTTGTATTATTCCTTTGTTTCGTATAGCACGGATTCGCATAACACGACATTTTTTCGTAAAGTAACTATCGAGTTATACGAGAGATACCTGTATTGTATTTAAATTCTAATCGTGATATTTGCTATTCTAATAAACAGCCAGACTATTTAATCCTTTCTTCACCCGAAATTCGCACTTCGGTTATTAAACTTACCAGGAAAAATTTATTATATTTGCAAAGATGCAAATATTATCGATTTCTCTTCGAAAGTTGAATGACCCAGGTGTGAACTTCCGGTCAAGAAAGGATAAAAATAATCTGGTTATGTAATAGTATAAATATATCTCGGAATATAATTCAGAAAAACAAAAAATGATATTTGTTATTTTAATTACATATTATGTTTCAATGTATGTTCAAAATCTTCCAGGATCAATATATTCTAATACGTTTCGATGTTAACACATTTGAATATAACTCTTGAGCTTCATATTTTTCTAATTCAAAAAATTTTTGGAAAAAAGCAACTTTTTTCGTGGATCATACATTTTTCTTTGATTCATCTTGCATGAATTCAATTCGCGCAAACCGTTTTCTTTTTTGAAGGTAGATCTGTTTTTCTTATGACCTAGCTCCTAATAAGAGACGGATCTATGGGGGTTACGAGGGTTTAAACTCTCCCCATTGAGATAAAAAAAAACATATGAAACTTTAAAATTATGCTATATTGGATAATTAATATTGTAATAAAAATAAATTACATTGACTTAATAATTATAAATTTCTATATTTAATATACAGGGCATCTAATAAGTCTGGAGCCCTAGAAGTTATGTTGTTCTTTCTTTATTCTCTTATAGGTAAAATGGATACTGAGTAAGGATGAATTCAAGTTGTTTTGTTGGTGGAACCCACAGTTAGCGAAAAATCGCAGAAGTGTTTAACAAGCTCTATAGCGGTCTGGATGAAGCCTGTTAAACTCTTCGCTGACTGTGGGTTCGCACCATCAAATCTTGAAATCATCTATCCTTAATAACGCCATGTTTTACCTCAATGTACTATTTGTAAAGTTAGAGAGGGGATGATCACTCGGTTTATGTTCGATAAGCTTATAATATTATATCATTTTACTATTAGGGGTGGGTGGCATAAAAATCATGATAGTAGTACTACTGCAATGGGGAAAAATTGCATAGTCTATATGTTTTGTAATAATTTTTTGAATTCCTTGAAAACATACATGAAACACCCAAACGACACCAACTTTCCACTGGGTTTTTAGTTCAAGCAGAGATCATTTAGTTATGTTTATCTTAATCATTCTTAAACATTGTGTCCAGTAGTAATGACAGCAGCAGGTAAGCGAAGAAAGTGGAAAAATTGTGCTTAGTAGCACTAAAGGAAAACAAAATGATTGCTAACTGTGACTACTCCTTGCGATGTATGTTGGAAAATATGCGCAAAATTTAAATTCACAAATGGTAATTACATAGTTACATTTATAAACTACCCTTTAGTTTAAGATCAAACTTGTAATTTGATAAAACTGAAAAATTTTCGAGATCCACAAATTTGATAAGAAAGGGAAAGAAACTATCCCTGGTTGGAACACTTCCATTTCTGTAAAACAGTAGATATGAAAGGTAGAAGGAGAAATCTCATCAGTTTTCTTTCTAATTGTACCCTGCTGTACCTGTAAAAGAGAAACAAAAATCAAGGTAACTCATAATTCCTGACTTACGAAGATCCTCTATATTTAGGATTATATGAAATTGGCTTACTACTATATAAATTATAAACCATTTAATTAATTTTGATTATTCTAGTTTTTTTACATTTTAATTTATTTTTAATACGAAATGTAATTATACCTTTTATACGAGCAGTCTCCTAAAATACGTTTCGTAGTAGTGTAAATTTAAACATAATATAATATTTAAATACTCATCTACCCACAGTATTTAAAACTCTTAATCAGTTCTCTCCTTTAAGGGAAAATATGTAAAACAGTAATAAAAGATTCAAAACAATAATAAGAAAAACTATTACACATGAAAATTATTTATTTATTAACAGATGGCTACACGTAAATTTACACATTTTGCTATCATTTCTCATTATGCTTTATACATTAGAGAGGACTACCTAGTCTCTGATTATATTCATACATTCTGGAATATTTAAATTTTAAATTATATGTTATTCTAGGTATTTTAAAATAAAATATTTAAGATACTTCTAAATTAAGAAAAGCTTCATTTATTCTTTTGTTAGATATGATACAGTTTACAACATTGCGTTTTTATTTATAATACATTACATAGGTGAACATTTTGATTTATATTATATATCTTTTAATATCGCTTATCTCTGATTAAATCTTGAACACGTAAAATATTTGGTAAAACTGTCACGAAAGCATAAGAAATACATACATATATGTACGATATTCGGTACGTTCATTTGTGATAATGTTAAGGAAGTGGAATTAGCTGTCTGAGAAATTTATGACTGTTGTTACAGGGAGGAGAGTTTTCTGAGAAGTTGCGAGAGGGAATTTGACAGTTGAACTCGAGTTGAACAGATTAAATGAAACTCCGAGAATCATATATTTGTAAAAAAACGTTTATGCGCTGACTATCAAGAGAATAATTGGGCTGCAATTTGAGAAAGTTGTAGACAAATTCCCGCTGTCTTTCACCCGTCCAACTTTCTGTCTTTCCTTAATCTCGAGAACTAAGTTAGATACATAAAACTGAAGACCAGATATGGAAATATTATAGGCAAGAGGTCACGATTAACTATACATGAATTTCCAGTGCCAACCGAACGTCGTGTTATTTCAATTCAAAAATCCCCTCCAAAATGTTAGATTACCGGCACGACTCTATTGTTAAAAAAGAAGTATGATGTACAGGGCCAAGCCACTATTAATTTGAGGTGGAGAGCATATATTTTAAATTAAATAAATTAAAAATATGATTAAAAATTGCATCCCGGAATTGTGACGATGTCATAATAAAATTTTCAGTCAACAAGATATGGTAAAATGTTAACTGTCTGGGTTTCGACCTCATAATCTATTATGGACTGTATCGGTCGAGGTGTTGTTCTCTATTTCTCATCTATTACGGGAGTGTCTGACCCCCTTACTTATCAGGATTGCCCTTAATGGATATAATTATGACCAGCTTATAATGTTAACTGTGTTAATGCCTCGTATTAAATAATTAATTAATCAATAAATAAAACTTTCACGTTAATCAGTATATATGCCACTCTTTAAATTAATTTAAAAAGCATTTTTCTACCGAATAGAACGCATTACTGCTTAAAAATAGCTTCGGCTATGTGTAAAGACATTAAAGCTTGTAGACGTTTTTAAAGATATTGTTTAAATAACAAAAGAGAGCATCTAGCGAGACACTACATCAATGCCAACAGTATTATTCCATAAATACCTCCAGATAAGAAAGAAATGCCTCTTAACTTATTGCCAAGCAAATATTCTAATTAAAAAGTTTTTAATTTACTTATTTTAAAATATATGCTCTCCACTCCAAATCAATACTGTAATATCTTGCCCCCGTACATCATACTTTTCCTTTAGCAACGGAGTCATGCCGGTCATCTATCTAACTATTTTCAGGGGAAAACATTTGAATTAAAATAACATAACTTCCGGTTTGAGTCAGAAGTTCAAATATAGTTAATTGGGACCTCCTGCCTCTAATATTTCCATAACGTTCAAACTCAGAAACAATTTTTGCCTTTGTAAATGATGTAAAATCAATTAATTCCTTCTCAGACCATAAACAATACCCATTTTGATAAACTTAAAATAGCGAATACTGTAATTTAAAATCAAAATAACACAATCAAATGCCTAAATAATAAATTATAACACGAAAACAATATACAAAATATGTAAATACTGTATAATAAAATGAAAACTGCATTAACTAATTGCATACGATGGACTTCGGCATCTTAAACATGGCCGCCAGATCGTACTTTCAAGCTTTGCGATAAGTTCCTTTTTCGTCTCAACCATCGATATTACAACCTTCCTCTTAGACTTCCATACACAACTCGAATGCCATGGATAATAAGTAATGGTTATATTGTGTACAACAGAAAGTTTTTGCTGTCGTTACTTAACATATGTGTGATTATGTTTAAAAACTTATTTTAAACTTATTTCTTCACATATTGTTTGAAGCGAGCTGAGAAATATGTTATGAAATTTTATTTAAATAAGTTTTATATTATTAATTATTATAAAAGAGGCAAAAATCTTATTTTGGAAGATAGAAATGAGCTTTTAAAAAATTTAAATGCTAATAACGAGTAAAATTCTCATTAAATTTGAACCTATTCGAGAGATGATTAATGACCCCCCTATATCTCCCGATTCTCCTGACTTTTAAGGACCAAAATTTAATAGAATCAATGCCTCATACATAAAATAAACCCTGTAAAATTTCTAAATTTTTGGTTCATCCAGTCCCGAGAAATAATACAAAATACACGTCAACACGAAAACAATTTTGTAAGGTTTTTTTTATAGTGTTTACATTCTTCGAGTGTCAAAACATCGATAAATGCAACAAACGAAATGAAATGGCAAAAATTTGGCCAATTACCATATATTTCCCTCTGTTATATTACATAATAAGAGGGAAAGTTATATTTTCAATGTTGATTTGGTAATTCACCACTGAAAGAGAAATAAAATTTTATAGAATTATATGTTTTTGATAAAAAAAATATTGTTTTTTTTTAGTGTTAAATTTACATTTTAAATGCTAACAGTCAAAAGTAAGACAAAGAAAAAATAAAAAATTATATTCTAGAATTATTTTAATTAAAAATCAATAGATGGCGACACATAATCAACGGACTACTCGCCAAAAATTTCTGAGAATCCCGATATCGTAATCTATTAATTTTGATGACCGAATCACCGAAGCGATTAAGTCGTTACCTACTGCTTTGGGGACCTGAAATAAAATCCAGGAGAACTATTTTAACAATTTTTACTTAAAAGAATATTGTATAAGAAACTGATTTTTAATCTTATATTTTGTATGAAATGAAGTGAAGCAAATAAATACTGTATATAACTACATCTAAATTTTAATCTGAATTTCTATAATTATGAATTTTAATCATAATCATATATCATAAAGTCAATAAGAAAATAATTGAAAGTATCAAGGACAAATGCTTCATTGTAATGAGAATAAACAGAAGATTAATATTTATTAATATTGTAAATTTTATTAATAACCTGTAATAAACAAGATGTCTTGAAATACATGAATTCCTCCAGGTCTCAAGGTTTAAAAGTAATGTGTTTCTAAAAACGTACGAAAAGCCTCATATTATAAAGGGAATTTCATTTCCCTCCCCCGAAGTAGAAGGAAAAATGATAAAATTTCTTATTAAGGAAGAAAGTTTAATAATTCCTTTACAGTGAATATGTTGTAATGCATGAAATATTTATTTGTGTAAATCAGTGGTTCCCAATTAGGGGTACGCGAAATTGCGTGAAGGGGTACGCGCGGCAATCTAAAATCAGTCGATTTAAAATTGAAATGCATGAGGTGAAGCAACCAAAAAAATAATGGATGGACCATCAAAAATTCGGCAATTTAAAAAATGATGTCGAATGCACAAATTCGTTTATTTGTAACTAAAAATAATCTCGAAATTTCATTAAAAAAATGCATTTGTGACAATATCTAAATGAAATTCTTACGCAAGAAACAAAAATTGTACAATTAACACAAATTGTGTTAATTGTACAATTATCATTATTATCATGTCAGCGAAGCGGCAATAAAATATTTACCACCATTTTGCACAACATACCTCTGCGAGAGCGGATTTTCGGCCATGACAAACATGAAAACTAAACATCGTCACCGACTTCAACTCGAAGATGACTCGAGACTAAAGCTGACCAAAAAGCAACCAGATTTTACAAAGTTGTGCAAAGAAAATCGTGCACATTTGTAACATCAAAATTAAATAACCTTATGTTATTTTCATTATTATTAAAATTGTATTTTAAAGGTAATAAATGTAAAAAAAAACTTATTCTATTTATCACTAGCTGTCTACCCACAGCCTCGCCCGCATTATATGGAATTTTCTCGTGGGAGTTTTCTCGCAGTAAAATGTAGCCCATGTTCATCTCCAACATGTAAGCTATTTCTGTGCCAAATTTTATTAAAACCTGTTCAGTGGTTTAGACGTGAAAAGGTAACAGACAGACAGACATAATTACCTTCGAATTTATAATATTAGTATGGCTTAATATGAATTTCTGCTATAAGGGGTACGCGAGTTTGAGCTCTTTCTTAAAGTGGTACGCAGGAAAAAGTAATTGGGAACCACTGGTGTAAATAAATATGGCATGTTCAAACGGAGGTAGAAACAGGGAGGAATGAAAGCTAAGTCTCTGTATATAACAGCAGACCTTTGTATGCTGTGAGTTATGTACAGAAAAGGTCTGCTGTGAGATGTGTACTTGGTCAATTAAAGGAATTTTTTGTCAACACGAACACTGTTCTTTGAAATTTATTTATTTATGATTGAATATTTAAAATAAGTCGAAAATCACCTTTATGTATAAACTATATTACAAACTGAGAACGAAACAACAAAATACTTTTTAAACGAAAATGATAAATTATTCATAATAAAAAATATATTTAAGAAGGAATATCAGTTTTCTGATTATTTTACAATTAACTTGGTTACATAAACATTAAATTTTTATTCCTACTCCACCGATCCTTTCAATAAAGATTAGTAAATTCCATTTACGAAAGCTGTTTTAAATAAATTAAATTATTTATAATAATTACCTAAGTGTTTTTTTCTACACTTTAAAATGTATTCACGTTTGCACGATACATCTAAACAATTCTATTACGTCTCTCAGTTTAAGCAAATTAAGAAACATTGCAGAATTGTTGGGATAAATCTATATACTTGATACAAAATCAGTAATTTTATAATGCATCTTTTAATACTACTTTGAGCAGATAAAATAATTAATATGAAGCAAATTTTTATTTAAATTCTAGAAATATAAATTTTCTTCACTTCCATTTTTATTTCTGTTTCTTTAAGAAGAAACCGAAAATTAAATATAAAACCAAAAACCTCTACCAGATTAGTTCATCAAATTATTCGTAAAAATCTAATAGAAACGTTCTAATCTGATACTCACAGAATTTGCATGCAATGTGTATTGTATTAAAGTCTGCAAATTCACGTCAAATCTAATACAGTCGACCCCCCTATAACACTGTTGATTTTTCCGTTTTATATGAATTCCATGTTGTACGAGTCACTTAGATTTTACAACATGAAATTCATATAGAACGGAAAAATCAACAGTGTTATAGGGGGGTCTACTTGTACGTAAAAGTATTTTATTTATTACGTATACACACACTTTTACAATTTAGCTCTAATTAGTTCTGAATTCTAACGGAAAATTAAATATTTACGCGTATTTGTATCATATTTTAATATTATTTTATTCATTATTTCTCTAATTATTTTTACTTAAGGGGATTAAACAGTGTATTATAAATATACGAAATCAATTTTAAAAGTTTTTAAAATAAAATTTAGACGTGAATTTATTCAGTTAATCTTATTAAAGTACTATATATATAATTTTAAAGGAAAGAATGAAAGAAGTTCGTAAAATTGCTGTTATAAACTTTCTGTTTCGTTCTGCTTCTTAGAATGAAAGTTTAAAGATTTTTCCTGGTGTGTTTGAGTTTAAAACACACCAGAAAAAAAAATATTAGATTTGAAAATATTAGATTTGAAAATATTGATTTTGTAAAATCAAGTTACTTAACGTTATTTACTTGTATATTCGGAGGGAAAAAATAATCTTCTCGGAAAGAAAGAAAAACATAAAACAGCATTAATCTTTGATCTATTTCATCGCAACTGACCGCGTTTTCACATAAAAACTATTTATTTTATTTTATATAAATATTATTTTCAAATATAAACTTCTTTCATTATTAACGTCTGTTATATAATTTATAATTTCATTAACTCTTAATTACTAATAACTGTCAATAATTACAATGCTTATTAATGCTTGATTAAGTAGCGAGTTGTCAATTATGGAGCATACAATTTATTAAACAGACTTTAACCATGCGTGAAGAGAACAAATTTAATCAAAGATTAATCTCTTGAATAATTCTCTTTTATAGTTGAGATTTGTTGCAGAAGTAATGTTATAATTTTCACTTTTTGAATGCGGTTTTGTTCGGAAATCCGATGTCTTTTCACGACTTTGTGAATTTCTCGCAGTTCTAGGATACAAAAATTAAATATCAATAATAACAAAAACTTAAAAGGAGTAACTGTATTAAATTATTTTAATAGAGATATTTAACATAAGTATTTAAGTTTACAAAAACATTAAAACACTAGTTTCAAAGTTAAAATTGTATATGGTGTCATCTATTAAGAGATGTTATTAAAAATCATTTTTATATTATTAATTATTATAAAAAGGCAGAAGGCTTAATATTGAGGGTCGAGATGAGTTTTTAGAAAAACTTGTTAATGCCAGTAACGAGTAAAGTTCTCATAAGTGTCACCTAATTGGAAATGTAATACATGACTCCCTTCTATCTTTCCATTCCTGACTCTTATTATTAAAATTTAACAGCATCAATACCTTAGAAACAATCCTTGGTTAAGATATAATGCAAAACAGAAAAAAAGTACATGCAATTTAATTTTTACTTCTATAACTTAACACTAGGATCAAATAAGTTATCCTATTTTACGCGCGATATTCGATAATAGCATTAATTCCACATGTTAACAATACGTCCCTTTTATCAAGGTGCCACTGAAAAATGCCACCAACGGAATGTCACTAACTCAAATGTAACCACCGAATAGCCAATTTTTTAAAAAAGTTAAAATTTAACAATAGAAGTAGTCATTAAAGGTATGAATTTGCATACCTTTATACCTATACCTTTACGAAAATTCCGTTATTTAGACTCTAACATCGTCGCTCTGCCGTAAAAACCGATCATCTTTTCAGTCTACTCTATTTCTTTCAATGAAAATGTTCTTCACCAGTGTTAAATGTTGTATTACGGACTTATAACAGCATTTATTTAACAGGATATTTCAGTTCGAATTTTTAAAATTAAATTTACGTATTTATAAAAACTAATTAATCTTATTGAAACATAATTAATCCCTCGCGTATATTAAAATTACGTTAATCAAGTACTGTACATTGGTACTCGACTCGGCTTTTCGGCGCCCTAGTAGGCTTTTAGGAATAACTTCACCATAAACAATTACGAGTATTTTTTTACTGCTTGTATAGCGTTATATCCTTTACGAAACTTAAAAAGCATACATAATATTTCCGCTAAGCATTTTATCTGCATACATTTCGATTTGATTTAAAATTATTTTCTAAACAAAGAATACAATATCACATTATTAACAGTAATGTGTTAGATTTTACAGCTATAGTAATTAAACTACGTATCTCTAGCGGAAATCACCCTGGACACGAAAATAGTAAATTCACCAACACATTATTTGCTGAGAAAAACATATCTATGTTAAGTAAAGAAAGCTGTTAAAGCTGAATTATATAAAGGGATTGCCGCAATTAATTTCGCGCTAAACAAAATGGCATTAAGTAAGGAATAGCTGTATTATCTCACATTAGCTATGTTCCGATGGATAGTGTAGATTAGCTACTCTTCTTGAATTTCTTAAAGTCTCTACTCTACTCAATTCTTCAATCTGTACTTCTTTATAGAAAGTACTGTAGCCTTGACAGGAATATTTCTAGTTTTTAAATGTTTTCTTAAATAAAATTATTTATTTTGTTTTTATTTTGAAATAACAGAGATAAGAAGATTTATCATATTAATTAAAGTTAAATGCCTTCTGTTAGAATAAAAGATTTAAGAATAGTTTAAAATAAAAATAATTCGAAATTGTTTACCATTTAACGAAGTATTAAGAAAGTATAAATCTGCGTAATTTAAAATTAATATTTTTTTAAAATAAAATTTAAAAATAANTTTATATAAACAAAATATGAGTGAATGAATCTTTATTGGAAAAGTAGATCTTGTGTAAAGATTAGTGAATAACACTGTCCCATATTATACTCCCTGTTTCATGTATAAAATATATATGAAACAGATATATAGGCTACATGTATCCTCGTACAACAAGATTTCGCTCTAACACAGTTCGAAAATTATTAAGCTGTTTTTAACTGTAGATAAACAATCATTCGTAAAAGTGACGAACGAAATACAGCGATATCTCGTTTAAATAAATTAATATTAACGCGTAATACAGTACTATTAATTGTGATTGTTAGTTAATTATCGATTATTTTATTAAACATAATTCTCTTAGTATAACAAAAAGAATAGTATACTTTTGTTAACTATCGAAACCTAATCCTATATTTTGTATTATTCCTTTGTTTCGTATAGCACGGATTCGCATAACACGACATTTTTTCGTAAAGTAACTATCGAGTTATACGAGAGATACCTGTATTGTATTTAAATTCTAATCGTGATATTTGCTATTCTAATAAACAGCCAGACTATTTAATCCTTTCTTCACCCGAAATTCGCACTTCGGTTATTAAACTTACCAGGAAAAATTTATTATATTTGCAAAGATGCAAATATTATCGATTTCTCTTCGAAAGTTGAATGACCCAGGTGTGAACTTCCGGTCAAGAAAGGATAAAAATAATCTGGTTATGTAATAGTATAAATATATCTCGGAATATAATTCAGAAAAACAAAAAATGATATTTGTTATTTTAATTACATATGTTTCAATGTATGTTCAAAATCTTCCAGGAACGGATCAATATATTCTAATACGTTTCGATGTTAACACATTTGAATATAACTCTTGAGCTTCATATTTTTCTAATTCAAAAAATTTTTGGAAAAAAGCAACTTTTTTCGTGGATCATACATTTTTCTTTGATTCATCTTGCATGAATTCAATTCGCGCAAACCGTTTTCTTTTTTGAAGGTAGATCTGTTTTTCTTATGACCTAGCTCCTAATAAGAGACGGATCTATGGGGGTTACGAGGGTTTAAACCCTCCCCATTGAGATAAAAAAAAACATATGAAACTTTAAAATTATGCTATATTGGATAATTAATATTGTAATAAAAATAAATTACATTGACTTAATAATTATAAATTTCTATATTTAATATACAGGGCATCTAATAAGTCTGGAGCCCTAGAAGTTATGTTGTTCTTTCTTTATTCTCTTATAGGTAAAATGGGCATTGAGTAAGGATGAATTCAAGTTGTTTTGTTGGTGGAACCCACAGTTAGCGAAAAATCGCAGAAGTGTTTAACAAGCTCTATAGCGGTCTGGATGAAGCCTGTTAAACTCTTCGCTGACTGTGGGTTCGCACCATCAAATCTTGAAATCATCTATCCTTAATAACGCCATGTTTTACCTCAATGTACTATTTGTAAAGTTAGAGAGGGGATGATCACTCGGTTTATGTTCGATAAGCTTATAATATTATATCATTTTACTATTAGGGGTGGGTGGCATAAAAATCATGATAGTAGTACTACTGCAATGGGGAAAAATTGCATAGTCTATATGTTTTGTAATAATTTTTTGAATTCCTTGAAAACATACATGAAACACCCAAACGACACCAACTTTCCACTGGGTTTTTAGTTCAAGCAGAGATCATTTAGTTATGTTTATCTTAATCATTCTTAAACATTGTGTCCAGTAGTAATGACAGCAGCAGGTAAGCGAAGAAAGTGGAAAAATTGTGCTTAGTAGCACTAAAGGAAAACAAAATGATTGCTAACTGTGACTACTCCTTGCGATGTATGTTGGAAAATATGCGCAAAATTTAAATTCACAAATGGTAATTACATAGTTACATTTATAAACTACCCTTTAGTTTAAGATCAAACTTGTAATTTGATAAAACTGAAAAATTTTCGAGATCCACAAATTTGATAAGAAAGGGAAAGAAACTATCCCTGGTTGGAACACTTCCATTTCTGTAAAACAGTAGATATGAAAGGTAGAAGGAGAAATCTCATCAGTTTTCTTTCTAATTGTACCCTGCTGTACCTGTAAAAGAGAAACAAAAATCAAGGTAACTCATAATTCCTGACTTACGAAGATCCTCTATATTTAGGATTATATGAAATTGGCTTACTACTATATAAATTATAAACCATTTAATTAATTTTGATTATTCTAGTTTTTTTACATTTTAATTTATTTTTAATACGAAATGTAATTATACCTTTTATACGAGCAGTCTCCTAAAATACGTTTCGTAGTAGTGTAAATTTAAACATAATATAATATTTAAATACTCATCTACCCACAGTATTTAAAACTCTTAATCAGTTCTCTCCTTTAAGGGAAAATATGTAAAACAGTAATAAAAGATTCAAAACAATAATAAGAAAAACTATTACACATGAAAATTATTTATTTATTAACAGATGGCTACACGTAAATTTACACATTTTGCTATCATTTCTCATTATGCTTTATACATTAGAGAGGACTACCTAGTCTCTGATTATATTCATACATTCTGGAATATTTAAATTTTAAATTATATGTTATTCTAGGTATTTTAAAATAAAATATTTAAGATACTTCTAAATTAAGAAAAGCTTCATTTATTCTTTTGTTAGATATGATACAGTTTACAACATTGCGTTTTTATTTATAATACATTACATAGGTGAACATTTTGATTTATATTATATATCTTTTAATATCGCTTATCTCTGATTAAATCTTGAACACGTAAAATATTTGGTAAAACTGTCACGAAAGCATAAGAAATACATACATATATGTACGATATTCGGTACGTTCATTTGTGATAATGTTAAGGAAGTGGAATTAGCTGTCTGAGAAATTTATGACTGTTGTTACAGGGAGGAGAGTTTTCTGAGAAGTTGCGAGAGGGAATTTGACAGTTGAACTCGAGTTGAACAGATTAAATGAAACTCCGAGAATCATATATTTGTAAAAAAACGTTTATGCGCTGACTATCAAGAGAATAATTGGGCTGCAATTTGAGAAAGTTGTAGACAAATTCCCGCTGTCTTTCACCCGTCCAACTTTCTGTCTTTCCTTAATCTCGAGAACTAAGTTAGATACATAAAACTGAAGACCAGATATGGAAATATTATAGGCAAGAGGTCACGATTAACTATACATGAATTTCCAGTGCCAACCGAACGTCGTGTTATTTCAATTCAAAAATCCCCTCCAAAATGTTAGATTACCGGCACGACTCTATTGTTAAAAAAGAAGTATGATGTACAGGGCCAAGCCACTATTAATTTGAGGTGGAGAGCATATATTTTAAATTAAATAAATTAAAAATATGATTAAAAATTGCATCCCGGAATTGTGACGATGTCATAATAAAATTTTCAGTCAACAAGATATGGTAAAATGTTAACTGTCTGGGTTTCGACCTCATAATCTATTATGGACTGTATCGGTCGAGGTGTTGTTCTCTATTTCTCATCTATTACGGGAGTGTCTGACCCCCTTACTTATCAGGATTGCCCTTAATGGATATAATTATGACCAGCTTATAATGTTAACTGTGTTAATGCCTCGTATTAAATAATTAATTAATCAATAAATAAAACTTTCACGTTAATCAGTATATATGCCACTCTTTAAATTAATTTAAAAAGCATTTTTCTACCGAATAGAACGCATTACTGCTTAAAAATAGCTTCGGCTATGTGTAAAGACATTAAAGCTTGTAGACGTTTTTAAAGATATTGTTTAAATAACAAAAGAGAGCATCTAGCGAGACACTACATCAATGCCAACAGTATTATTCCATAAATACCTCCAGATAAGAAAGAAATGCCTCTTAACTTATTGCCAAGCAAATATTCTAATTAAAAAGTTTTTAATTTACTTATTTTAAAATATATGCTCTCCACTCCAAATCAATACTGTAATATCTTGCCCCCGTACATCATACTTTTCCTTTAGCAACGGAGTCATGCCGGTCATCTATCTAACTATTTTCAGGGGAAAACATTTGAATTAAAATAACATAACTTCCGGTTTGAGTCAGAAGTTCAAATATAGTTAATTGGGACCTCCTGCCTCTAATATTTCCATAACGTTCAAACTCAGAAACAATTTTTGCCTTTGTAAATGATGTAAAATCAATTAATTCCTTCTCAGACCATAAACAATACCCATTTTGATAAACTTAAAATAGCGAATACTGTAATTTAAAATCAAAATAACACAATCAAATGCCTAAATAATAAATTATAACACGAAAACAATATACAAAATATGTAAATACTGTATAATAAAATGAAAACTGCATTAACTAATTGCATACGATGGACTTCGGCATCTTAAACATGGCCGCCAGATCGTACTTTCAAGCTTTGCGATAAGTTCCTTTTTCGTCTCAACCATCGATATTACAACCTTCCTCTTAGACTTCCATACACAACTCGAATGCCATGGATAATAAGTAATGGTTATATTGTGTACAACAGAAAGTTTTTGCTGTCGTTACTTAACATATGTGTGATTATGTTTAAAAACTTATTTTAAACTTATTTCTTCACATATTGTTTGAAGCGAGCTGAGAAATATGTTATGAAATTTTATTTAAATAAGTTTTATATTATTAATTATTATAAAAGAGGCAAAAATCTTATTTTGGAAGATAGAAATGAGCTTTTAAAAAATTTAAATGCTAATAACGAGTAAAATTCTCATTAAATTTGAACCTATTCGAGAGATGATTAATGACCTCCCTATATCTCCCGATTCTCCTGACTTTTAAGGACCAAAATTTAATAGAATCAATGCCTCATACATAAAATAAACCCTGTAAAATTTCTAAATTTTTGGTTCATCCAGTCCCGAGAAATAATACAAAATACACGTCAACACGAAAACAATTTTGTAAGGTTTTTTTTATAGTGTTTACATTCTTCGAGTGTCAAAACGTCGATAAATGCAACAAACGAAATGAAATGGCAAAAATTTGGCCAATTACCATATATTTCCCTCTGTTATATTACATAATAAGAGGGAAAGTTATATTTTCAATGTTGATTTGGTAATTCACCACTGAAAGAGAAATAAAATTTTATAGAATTATATGTTTTTGATAAAAAAAATATTGTTTTTTTTTAGTGTTAAATTTACATTTTAAATGCTAACAGTCAAAAGTAAGACAAAGAAAAAATAAAAAATTATATTCTAGAATTACTTTAATTAAAAATCAATAGATGGCGACACATAATCAACGGACTACTCGCCAAAAATTTCTGAGAATCCCGATATCGTAATCTATTAATTTTGATGACCGAATCACCGAAGCGATTAAGTCGTTACCTATTGCTTTGGGGACCTGAAATAAAATCCAGGAGAACTATTTTAACAATTTTTACTTAAAAGAATATTGTATAAGAAACTGATTTTTAATCTTATATTTTGTATGAAATGAAGTGAAGCAAATAAATACTGTATATAACTACATCTAAATTTTAATCTGAATTTCTATAATTATGAATTTTAATCATAATCATATATCATAAAGTCAATAAGAAAATAATTGAAAGTATCAAGGACAAATGCTTCATTGTAATGAGAATAAACAGAAGATTAATATTTATTAATATTGTAAATTTTATTAATAACCTGTAATAAACAAGATGTCTTGAAATACATGAATTCCTCCAGGTCTCAAGGTTTAAAAGTAATGTGTTTCTAAAAACGTACGAAAAGCCTCATATTATAAAGGGAATTTCATTTCCCTCCCCCGAAGTAGAAGGAAAAATGATAAAATTTCTTATTAAGGAAGAAAGTTTAATAATTCCTTTACAGTGAATATGTTGTAATGCATGAAATATTTATTTGTGTAAATCAGTGGTTCCCAATTAGGGGTACGCGAAATTGCGTGAAGGGGTACGCGCGGCAATCTAAAATCAGTCGATTTAAAATTGAAATGCATGAGGTGAAGCAACCAAAAAAATAATGGATGGACCATCAAAAATTCGGCAATTTAAAAAATGATGTCGAATGCACAAATTCGTTTATTTGTAACTAAAAATAATCTCGAAATTTCATTAAAAAAATGCATTTGTGACAATATCTAAA
Source organism: Centruroides sculpturatus (assembly GCF_000671375.1). Lineage (NCBI taxonomy): Eukaryota > Metazoa > Arthropoda > Arachnida > Scorpiones > Buthidae > Centruroides > Centruroides sculpturatus. The sequence continues at coordinate 258,260 of NW_019385356.1, forward strand.
TGAAATTCTTACGCAAGAAACAAAAATTGTACAATTAACACAAATTGTGTTAATTGTACAATTATCATTATTATCATGTCAGCGAAGCGGCAATAAAATATTTACCGCCATTTTGCGCGTAAAATGGCGGTAAAAATATGATACAAATACGCGTAAATATTTAATTTTTACGCGTATTTTATTTAAAACAGAAAAAAAGTAAATAACATTAAATGCAAAACAGAAAAAAAGTAAATAACATTACAAGTAATGTTATTTACTTGTAATGTTATTTACAACGTACTGTACCTCTGCGAGAGCGGATTTTCGGCCATGACAAACATGAAAACTAAACATCGTAACCGACTTCAACTCGAAGATGACTCGAGACTAAAGCTGATCAAAAAGCAACCAGATTTTGTAAAGTTGTGCAAAGAAAATCGTGCACATTTGTAACATCAAAATTAAATAACCTTATGTTATTTTCATTATTATTAAAATTGTATTTTAAAGGTAATAAATGTAAAAAAAANAGCTTCCATTTAATATTTTAAAGCTATTTACATAAAATTTTAATAATAATGTGAATTTAAAAGAAGTAATTGTGTTGAGTTATGATAAATTTCTCTATTTTTTAAGTTTTGTAAGCACTACAGTGTGACTCAAAGTTAATGTAAAGTTAACTCTCTAAAGCATGTGGCGTTATCTGTTATGAGATTTTATTTAAAATAAGTTTTATATTATTAATTATTATAAAAACGGCTAAAACCTTATTTTGGAAGGTAGAAATGAGCTTTTAAAAATTATAAATGCTAATAACAAGTAAAAGTTCTCATTAAATCTAAACCTATTCGAGATACGACCATAACTCCTATATCTCTCGAATCCTTTGATCTTTAAATACCAAAATTTGATACCATCAATGCCTCATACATAAAAGGAATCCTCAAAAGGAATACTCAAAATTTTCTTCAAAAGGAATCTTGCGAAGTTTCAAAATTTTTTCGTTCATTCAATCCTGAGACATAATGCAAAATAGATTCGGCACAAAAACAATTTTGCGAGATTTTTTTACAGTTCAACCAGAAAAACAGTAAAAGTTAACTACGAATAATAATAATGCTATAAATACTTCCTCATTTCTATTTATTTTACTGTAAACCTTTAAAAAGTATGTAGTAAACAAAGACTGAGAGAGATGAGGCTGACTAGTCGCAAAAGCTCATGAAATCTATAAAATTATAAGAATAATATAAGCAAAATAAATAAAAACAAATGTTTTATCTTTTATCTTACTTATTTTTTTATATTTAAATAGAAATAAAAAGTGAGAGGTCTTTTGTGTCTGACCAAATTGTCCTTTAGCATCTATCTTCATCTAGAACTGATATTAAATGTAATAAAGTATTTTTAAGCAAATTGCAGAATCGTTGGAATAAATTTATGTATTTGATGCAAAATCAGTAATTTTATAATGCATCTTTTAATACTATTTTGAGCAGATAAAATCATTAATATGCAGCAAATTTTCGTTTACATTCTAGAAATATAAATTTTCTTCACTTCTCTTGTTATTTCTGTTACTTTAAGAAGAAACCGAAAATTAAATATAAAACTTAGCAATCTAATATAAAAATTCTATTAGTTGTAAATATAATAATAACAAAAACCTCTACCAGATTATTTTATCAAATTATTAGTAAAAATCTAATAGAAACGTTCTAATCTGATACTCACAGAAATTTACATGCAATGTGTATTGTATTAAAGTCTGCAACTTCACGTCAAATCTAATACGTAAAAGTATTTTATTTATTACGTATATACACATTTTCTTTTTACAATTTAGCTCTAATTTGTTCTGAATTCTAACGGAAAATTAAATATTTACGCGTATTTGTATCATATTTTAATATTATTTTATTCATTATTTCTCTAATTATTTTTACTTAAGAGGATTAAACAGTGTATTATAAATATACGAAATCAATTTTTAAAAGTTTTTAAAATAAAATTTAGACGTGAATTTATTCAGTTAATCTTATTAAAGTACTATATATATAATTTTAAAGGAAAGAATGAAAGAAGTTCGTAAAATTGCTGTTATAAACTTTCTGTTTCGTTCTGCTTCTTAGAATGAAAGTTTAAAGATTTTTCCTGGTGTGTTTGAGTTTAAAACACACCAGAAAAAAAAATATTAGATTTGAAAATATTAGATTTGAAAATATTGATTTTGTAAAATCAAGTTACTTAACGTTATTTACTTGTATATTCGGAGGGAAAAAATAATCTTTACAGAAAGAGAGAAAAACATAGAACAGCATTAATATCTGTTTTACTTTAATATAAGTGACCGCGTTTTCACGTTAAATTATTTTTAAATTTTATTTTAAAAAAATATTAATTTTAAATTACGCAGATTTATACTTTCTTAATACTTCGTTAAATGGTAAACAATTTCGAATTATTTTTATTTTAAACTATTCTTAAATCTTTTATTCTAACAGAAGGCATTTAACTTTAATTAATATGATAAATCTTCTTATCTCTGTTATTTCAAAATAAAAACAAAATAAATAATTTTATTTAAGAAAACATTTAAAAACTAGAAATATTCCTGTCAAGGCTACAGTACTTTCTATAAAGAAGTACAGATTGAAGAATTGAGTAGAGTAGAGACTTTAAGAAATTCAAGAAGAGTAGCTAATCTACACTATCCATCGGAACATAGCTAATGTGAGATAATACAGCTATTCCTTACTTAATGCCATTTTGTTTAGCGCGAAATTAATTGAGGCAATCCCTTTATATAACTCAGCTTTAACAGCTTTCTTTACTTAACATAGATATGTTTTTCTCAGCAAATAATGTGTTGGTGAATTTACTATTTTCGTGTCCAGGGTGATTTCCGATAGAGATACGTAGTTTAATTACTATAGCTGTAAAATCTAACACATTACTGTTAATAATGTGATATTGTATTCTTTGTTTAGAAAATAATTTTAAATCAAATCGAAATGTATGCAGATAAAATGCTTAGCGGAAATATTATGTATGCTTTTTAAGTTTCGTAAAGGATATAACGCTATACAAGCAGTAAAAAAATACTCGTAATTGTTTATGGTGAAGTTATTCCTAAAAGCCTACTAGGGCGCCGAAAAGCCGAGTCGAGTACCAATGTACAGTACTTGATTAACGTAATTTTAATATACGCGAGGGATTAATTATGTTTCAATAAGATTAATTAGTTTTTATAAATACGTAAATTTAATTTTAAAAATTCGAACTGAAATATCCTGTTAAATAAATGCTGTTATAAGTCCGTAATACAACATTTAACACTGGTGAAGAACATTTTCATTGAAAGAAATAGAGTAGACTGAAAAGATGATCGGTTTTTACGGCAGAGCGACGATGTTAGAGTCTAAATAACGGAATTTTCGTAAAGGTATAGGTATAAAGGTATGCAAATTCATACCTTTAATGACTACTTCTATTGTTAAATTTTAACTTTTTTAAAAAATTGGCTATTCGGTGGTTACATTTGAGTTAGTGACATTCCGTTGGTGGCATTTTTCAGTGGCACCTTGATAAAAGGGACGTATTGTTAACATGTGGAATTAATGCTATTATCGAATATCGCGCGTAAAATAGGATAACTTATTTGATCCTAGTGTTAAGTTATAGAAGTAAAAATTAAATTGCATGTACTTTTTTTCTGTTTTGCATTATATCTTAACCAAGGATTGTTTCTAAGGTATTGATGCTGTTAAATTTTAATAATAAGAGTCAGGAATGGAAAGATAGAAGGGAGTCATGTATTACATTTCCAATTAGGTGACACTTATGAGAACTTTACTCGTTACTGGCATTAACAAGTTTTTCTAAAAACTCATCTCGACCCTCAATATTAAGCCTTCTGCCTTTTTATAATAATTAATAATATAAAAATGATTTTTAATAACATCTCTTAATAGATGACACCATATACAATTTTAACTTTGAAACTAGTGTTTTAATGTTTTTGTAAACTTAAATACTTATGTTAAATATCTCTATTAAAATAATTTAATACAGTTACTCCTTTTAAGTTTTTGTTATTATTGATATTTAATTTTTGTATCCTAGAACTGCGAGAAATTCACAAAGTCGTGAAAAGACATCGGATTTCCGAACAAAACCGCATTCAAAAAGTGAAAATTATAACATTACTTCTGCAACAAATCTCAACTATAAAAGAGAATTATTCAAGAGATTAATCTTTGATTAAATTTGTTCTCTTCACGCATGGTTAAAGTCTGTTTAATAAATTGTATGCTCCATAATTGACAACTCGCTACTTAATCAAGCATTAATAAGCATTGTAATTATTGACAGTTATTAGTAATTAAGAGTTAATGAAATTATAAATTATATAACAGACGTTAATAATGAAAGAAGTTTATATTTGAAAATAATATTTATATAAAATAAAATAAATAGTTTTTATGTGAAAACGCGGTCAGTTGCGATGAAATAGATCAAAGATTAATGCTGTTTTATGTTTTTCTTTCTTTCCGAGAAGATTATTTTTTCCCTCCGAATATACAAGTAAATAACATTAAATAATTTGATTTTAAAAAATCAATATTTTCAAATCTAATATTTTTTTTTCTGACGTGTTTTGAACTCTATCTTTAAACTTTCATTCTAAGAAGCAGAAAGAAACAGAAAGTTTATAACAGCAATTTTCCGAACTTCTTTCATTCTTTCCTTTAAAATTATATATATAGTACTTAAATAAGATTAACTGAGTAAATTCACGTCTAAATTTTATTTTAAAAACTTTTAAAATTGATTTCGTATATTTATAATACACTGTTTAATCCCCTCAAGTAAAAATAATTAGAGAAATAATGAATAAAATAATATTAAAATATGATACAAATACGCGTAAATATTTAATTTTCCGTTAGAATTCAGAACTAATTAGAGCTAAATTGTAAAAGTGTGTGTATACGTAATAAATAAAATACTTTTACGTACAAGTAGACCCCCCTATAACACTGTTGATTTTTCCGTTCTATATGAATTTCATGTTGTAAAATCTAAGTGACTCGTACAACATGGAATTCATATAAAACGGAAAAATCAACAGTGTTATAGGGGGTCGACTGTATTAGATTTGACGTGAAGTTGCAGACTTTAATACAATACACATTGCATGTAAATTTCTGTGAGTATCAGATTAGAACGTTTCTATTAGATTTTTACGAATAATTTGATGAACTAATCTGGTAGAGGTTTTTGGTTTTATATTTAATTTTCGGTTTCTTCTTAAAGTAACAGAAATAACAAGAGAAGTGAAGAAAATTTATATTTCTAGAATGTAAACGAAAATTTGCTGCATATTAATGATTTTATCTGCTCAAAATAGTATTAAAAGATGCATTATAAAATTACTGATTTTGCATCAAATACATAAATTTATTCCAACGATTCTGCAATTTGCTTAAAAATACTTTATTACATTTAATATCAGTTCTAGATGAAGATAGATGCTAAAGGACAATTTGGTCAGACACAAAAGACCTCTCACTTTTTATTTCTATTTAAATATAAAAAAATAAGTAAGATAAAAGATAAAACATTTGTTTTTATTTATTTTGCTTATATTATTCTTATAATTTTATAGATTTCATGAGCTTTTGCGACTAGTCAGCCTCATCTCTCTCAGTCTTTGTTTACTACATACTTTTTAAAGGTTTACAGTAAAATAAATAGAAATGAGGAAGTATTTATAGCATTATTATTATTCGTAGTTAACTTTTACTGTTTTTCTGGTTGAACTGTAAAAAAATCTCGCAAAATTGTTTTTGTGCCGAATCTATTTTGCATTATGTCTCAGGATTGAATGAACGAAAAAATTTTGAAACTTCGCAAGATTCCTTTTGAAGAAAATTTTGAGTATTCCTTTTGAGGATTCCTTTTATGTATGAGGCATTGATGGTATCAAATTTTGGTATTTAAAGATCAAAGGATTCGAGAGATATAGGAGTTATGGTCGTATCTCGAATAGGTTTAGATTTAATGAGAACTTTTACTTGTTATTAGCATTTATAATTTTTAAAAGCTCATTTCTACCTTCCAAAATAAGGTTTTAGCCGTTTTTATAATAATTAATAATATAAAACTTATTTTAAATAAAATCTCATAACAGATAACGCCACATGCTTTAGAGAGTTAACTTTACATTAACTTTGAGTCACACTGTAGTGCTTACAAAACTTAAAAAATAGAGAAATTTATCATAACTCAACACAATTACTTCTTTTAAATTCACATTATTATTAAAATTTTATGTAAATAGCTTTAAAATATTAAATGGAAGCTAGAGCCATTTAAACGTAATGCTTTATTAATGAGCTTATTGTCTAAAAGTAATTTAAGAAATTATTAACCTATTTTTTTGTATATTAAACATAGAATCTGGCAATGGCTCTTGCACAATTTTTGTGGCACTGGAACAACAAAAGAGCCCAGAAATAAAGTCCGATAATTTTCAGTTGTACTACGACATAAAATTAAATGTAAATAATGTTTATTTTCTGAAACTGTTTACGTAAAACTTTTATTTTCTTTTTTGAGGTAACATAATGTAGCTGTTTGTTTGGATTTCACACTTTTCATTGTTATTATTAGTGCTTCGTTTTCAAAATTGCTACTTTGTTTATAAATTAACTAGCTGTTACCCGCGACGTCGCCCGCGGTGGTTTTGCAAGCAAACCCCATTTATATTCAATATTTCAACAATCATAGTAATTGTTATATAACATCTACCGCTGAAAATAATAAGAATTGCCCAAAATCAAACTAACTATTTTCAATTTGATCAATCGTTCTATAATCGAATCAATATGCAATAACAAATTCTAATTTAAAACGGTTCGAATATTTGGTTAAAAAATTGAAATAGATAAAATGTTTATAACAATGTCTGAAATGTTATCAATTTAATACACCTAAGTACTCAATGAAGACTAAACGTAGTTGAAAACAAAAAATCGCATCTAAAATAGTACAGTAGAAACCGTTCTTCCGGTTAAGCCTTAATCCCCCTCTCCCCCCTCAGTGGAATTTCGATAAATTCCTTCTTAGTGTGCATTCCCATGGCATACCCTACTAAAACGCAGATAAAAACAAAAAATCGCATCTAAAATAGTTCAGTAGAAGCTGTTCTTTTGGTTAAGCCTTAATGCTCTCCCTCTCCCCCCGCGGGGGAATTTCGAAAAATTCCTTCTTAGTGTGCGTTTTCATAACGTACCCTAACTGTGTACCAAATTTCACCTCTTTAGGTTAAGCGGTTTGCTCTGGGCAATGATGAATCAGTCAGTCAGTCAGTCAGGACAAGCAATTTTATATATTTCGATTCTTGTGTACTTCATAAATTAACTAATAATATGCGTACAATTTATTATATTGAAGTTAGAAATTAGATAAAATCTTTTATTATGCTTACAGATTTCTTTTTATTATGTTTATGATTAATAATTATTATTATACAAATGTTTTATTGTATTAAGAAAAAATCTTGTTACAGGGGGTTTATGATTAATAATACTTATAATTAATAATAATAAACATTATATGTTTATAAATTAATAAACATAAATTAATAATAAATAAATGAAATGTAATTATGTCGTCTTATATTTTATAAATGATTATTTTTATTGAAATTTTATAATTTTATCATTTATAACTTTTAAAAATGTTATTCCTTTTCGATGCAATATTTAAATTTAATCACATGATTTAAATCACACTGCAAAATTGTATGTTTCGAGTTCAAACTATGAAGATACANGATCAGTTCATAAATTTGAATTAGTTTAGTTTTTCAAAAAATATGAAATGTTAACCTACTAATTTTTATTGGAATTAATAGATAACACTATTGTAATGAGATTATGTAATTAATATTATCTTTATAAATTTTGATTGGCCAAAGACAGTGTTGTGAATAAATCTCATTATATTAGAATATGTTTAACTAATCATATATGTTGTCTATATATATTATCTTAAAAGTAGTTTTGTAAATTTAGGGACGGCCTCGGAGAAGAACTCTTCAGTCGCCCGAATACAAGCAACTAAGTGAAGAAGAAAAAACACATATATATATATATATATATATATATATATTTTAATTAAAGCCTTTTATTAAGGCATTATGCCATTCTGAAATACACCTTCGTTTCTTTTTTCTTTCAGAATAAAATATTGTTGTTCTAGAGGATGAAAACGCTTTTTACTACATATTTTTATGGTTAGAACTCGAAACAAATTCCTCAAAGTTCTTAATGCAATAAGTTTAAATAAATATACTTATCGTCAGAAAATATTATCAAACAAAAGATTATATATTTATCCGATAAACATAATTATTTACTTACAGCATGTATTATATGAATAAAATAGTAGATGCTTTAAATATTTTATTTGAATAAATATAAAAATTCGCTTAAAGAAGTAAATGATAGATACACTTTGATAAATTTTTAATACAATATAATCATAAATAATATAATATAATCATAAATATTAAAAATTGGCCGACGGTAGTTAGAAAGATGAAAGACGATAGCAGATATGCAGCATTTTAAAAGGCCATTGAATGCTTTTATTGTATTCTTGTTCTTAAGAATGGTAAAAACTTTCGATTTCGTCATCTTAATTAAACATGGAAACATGGCCGCTATATCCGCTATACGTGTACTGCTTTCATGCTTTGCGATCAGTCCTTTTTTCATCTCAATCGTCGATATTATAACTTTCCTCTTAGGTTTCGTGCTTCCACACTCTTTTCGGATGTCATGGAGTTGTATACAGGGTTATATATATATATATAACAAAATGCACCAGAAATAAAGTAAAAGGCATTAAAAATATACGAGTGTAACACAAGAGATGCTTTTGCAGCGAGAACGAGAGACGACTTGGGCGGAAAACAGATACCATTGTCTGGTCAGTTTGTTCAAATGAGATGAAAGAATGTACCCAATGATAGCTTACAATGGTCTATAAGAATATAGCATACAAATGTTTCTTTGGCGGAAACTTAGTGAAGTAGGTTGACCATAACATTTACAATCCAACTACGGACACATTTCAGAATTAGTGAAAATGGGGTTCTTCACGACTCTTTGAAACTTTGCAAATATTAAAATTTTTTAAAGTAGGCCCTATATTAAATATTTTATAGCTTTTGCTTTTAAATAAATGTAAATGTGAGCGATCAGACTTGGAAAGGGGAAAACCCCACAATTTTATTCGGAAATTTTTCAAAGAAAATTCATTTTTCGTTTTGAAGAGAATTTTATTTAAATCTCAGAGAAAAAAAACCTTTTCCATTTTTATTACCGAAGGATGAGTGCAATTCTCTTCCCGGAGTCGTTTCCTTTCCCAGGGAACTCAGAATGTGTCACTGGGAACTACAACAAAAAATTCACTATTGGTGGAAAACGACAACATGACTTAGAAATAAAGAAGAGACCTGAAGAAACAGTGAGAGGGGTCGAGAGTCCGCGAGAATATTCCGTGTGTGCCAGCCAAAAGGATTTATCATCATCGCTCGTCGTCGCGCGCTCCTCCCGAATATCCTGTGTTTCTCCGGGAACATCTAAGAAGAATTAACGGATCTCAACTTTCGATAGACTTTAACCACCACCCAAGGCAACAGAGACATTCCCAAGGCTCTTCAACAACTCCACAGACATCTGGAAATCCGTACATAGTGCTTCAGGTATTTATAACGACCCGCGATGTTATGTAAACTCTCTCTCTCCAACTGGGTTCTCGCGAAGAAACTTTAGGGGAAATACCCTTTTGTAGAACTAGTTTAATAAACGAATGTTGTTATTGTTAGAATTGTGTTGGGTGCACTTCCTCAAGCGGTCTCCATCCCGAATCCAACCGCCCATAGACGCTACTGCTCGCGCGTAAAAGCGAACGTAACGGTCTCTGTGTCTACCCAGAAGACACAGTGGTGTCAGTCCTGATAAATTTAGCATTGTAGTCTTTGCCGACGCAATGTCGACCCTTTGGTCCTGTGGTGCCGAAGCATAGAGGGGGCCCTTTGGCATTGTCACACTGGTGTCAGAAGTGGGATTTTTAAGGCCCCCAGGTCCCCCGGAAGTATGAAAACAAAAGGCGACGCAAAAACAAAACCTTGAAAAAAATTAGACTCCGAGAAAAAAGCGAACTCCGATCAAAAGTCACATTGGTGGTAGAGCGATAGTAAAGGCAAGTGAGAGAGCAAATTAGAGAAAAAAACAAAGGGAGCAAGGATGGAGACAAGAGGAGAACCAAATCCACAAGGGTGCTCGCGCGGAGACACAGCGGGAAGTGCACTCGCGGCAAGAGATTTAGGCGGATTGATCCCTTTAATAGCAATGAATAATCCCGAAGAGAAACGAGCGAACCATACTAATAGAAAAATAGATCAGATGATCAGGCAGATACAGGATCAATTAGACGAATTGAGGCGACACCGAAGCCAAAGAAACGAACATAGAAATAGAAATCTTTCATTTGCGCGGCAAAATAGCTATCTAAATGCTAGAAACAGATTTAGTGAACAACAAAATGACTCAAGAAACGTAGTAGGCAGCGTGCGAACTCAAAGAACTAAGTTTCAAAAGCAAACAAGAAACAGAGCGGGCGGTTCAAGAACAGATTGGAGACCTCGAATAAATCAACCTCAACATCAGATACAACGGTATGAGAGAAGGAACAACAGGAACTGGCGAGAAAATAGAGGAAATTATAGATGGAAAAGACAAAAGCCACACGAGATCAAAATCTCGAGATTTCATGAAACAAGAACTTATCCGAAGGATAGAAAGCTAGATGAGGAGCCGACACTATACTGTCGAATCAATGATGCGAAGACGCAATTAGCTGAAGACAGGCTCGAAAGTGACACTGTTGTTAAGGTCACTAGCGCAGAAAATAGGCAAATTTCATAGAGCATAGAGGGGGCCCTTTGGCATTGTCACATAAAAAGATGTCTTTTATAAATTATGAAGGAGAATGTTGAATACAGAATTATATACAGTATATAATATAATATTGAAAGGAGTCGATAGAAAAAGAAAATTTTTTAAAGAGGAAAAGGTTAGAAATCCCTGTTGTAAACAAACATCACCAAAAGTAATTTTTATTTTTGGGAGCATTTTTGCTGCAAGAATTCTAATTATAAAATGCCAACGACAGTAAAAGTTCAATGGAGCTAATTTAAAACTTCAATAACGATAATAATTAATGAAATATTTCAAGTAAAAATTAATAAAAATTATCTGTTAAATAAGTTAAATTAGATAAGATTACTTTCGACACAATTATTTCATTTAATTTGATTTATTACATTCTCGATTTCTATTAAACTGTACAGTACAAATTGTATTTTTATATTCTATTCATTATTCTATAAATTAAATAATTTACAATACAAAATATATATAATATAATATAAAACTTTTAAATAAATAAAAATATTCTCTCATAATAATAATAATAATTCAAAAATAATTTTAAAATAAAAAATTAATTGCAGNTTATTTTTTTAATTTCTCAAATAATTAATGTCCTATATGAATTTATCTTCATTCAAATTTTATTTTATTTTCTCTAGAATTATACATGTGAAAAAAAATGATGAATAATTATCAGATTTATAACAGTTTAAACTCATTAATAAGTTATTAAACATTTCAAGTCATTTACTTTACTTTTTTTTCCTAAAGTACTGTAATATGGAAGTGTTCCTTGTAGACGAATTACATCATCTACCAGGAATTGCAACACACAATCATTTTAGCAAAAAATCTAATTTTTTTCCAAACTGAATTTAAAAATGATTTAACATATTAAGAAAAATATTTTTTTTTTTTAATTACTGTTTAAGCAACTAATTAATCAATTTAATCTCTAATGGGTTAACTGAAGTTTCATAAAGATCCATCATTAAGTATATTTATCCTCTTATCAATTAATAATTACAGCTGGAATTTTATTACATTTAAGTGAAAATAATGCTTACGATTATTCTATGAACAAATTTAGAACCTTAATCTTATATAAAGATTTTGCAAGAAGATTAAAAATTTGTCAATATTTATCAAAAAATACTGATTTATATCTTAACAAATTATGTTTTTTAATTATTATTACAAATAAGGACATTAATTAACTGCGAATTTAAAACTTATAAAAAATTTAAAGTTTATTATAAAAAGAATTTCATCCCGTTTTAAAGGTTAACAAGCATCATTATATGTTAACTGTATACTACTTTCGTAATAATTAGGCTAAGTATTTACAATTAAACGAAAGCAAATTATATTTTATTTTGTTATATTATAATAAAATACATAATTTTTATATGTAATTAAAATAAATTAAGAATTATTTAAGAAATTTAATAGAACAAGAAAGGCTAATTTCTTTAGCAATGCTTACTATTGAACGTCATATCCCTTCTATCCGAGAGGAAGCTATTATCTTTTTGAAGATTTATATTTGTAAAAACGATCACTGCCATTTTGGCCTTTTTTAGCGGACGTTATTTACGGAAACAAAATAAATAAATAAAGGATGGAAGAAAGATGAACAACACATCAAATACGGAAGAGTTTAGTTTATCCACAATTCACTACTCGATCCATGTATACTATCTGTGGATAACTGACTAAACTAACTTCAGTTTACTGTGCAATCCCCATTATTTTTAGAAGCGGTTATCATTCGATTGTTACTGTTCGAATAATGCCGCATGAAAAAATAATACGGACTGCGCAGAAAATTATTATTACACAACAAAATATCCTTTGTATCTCTACCTTTTTCAAACCAAGCATTTCGAAAAATAGCTTTATGAGAATCAGGTACACACCATGATATGCATTTATCATCCCATATTTTGATACCATGTTTATTTTGCGGTTTATTCTTGCCAGGATAACATAAATCGTATCCTCTCGTTTACTTTCTTATTGCCTAACTCTGGCAAATGCCACAACTTAAAGGATAAGAACATATCTCTTTCCTATGATACACACAATTCTAACAGATTCTCTTTAACGATGATATATTGCGCCGAATAACATAAAACTATATTAGACGAATTTGTTTTCTCATACTAAAAATACACAGTGTAAACAAAAATATTTTTGCAAAGACAATAAAACATTCGAATTTATATTGTATAGCATGTACTGTACACAATAAATCTTATTTCTTGCGTATAGTCATATGTACTGTATATTAATTTTAAAAAACAAAATAAAAAGGAATGTCATAAAAACATCTGTAATATTTTATTTCCGATTGTTACGGAGAAATTAGAATTAGTTGGATATAAATAAAGTATAGATTTACTTTCTTTCCTTTGGTAATTTGGGATTTTATCCCTGTCAAAATCGTTTATGTGAGGAACCATTTACATATCGATAGATAGGGATGTCCCGATACCACTGATATAATGAGTAGTTTTAAAGTATCGATATCGGTATAATATATATTGATATATTCTGGAAATTAAATATATTTTTATGTAAGTTTAACTTAACCGAAAATAGTGTAAAATTTCATTCTGGTTTCTGATTCGGCTGCAAAATCCGGTTCCGGTCTGTCTGTGAAGAATGAAACAATACCATATCCGATACCAGAGGTAAAGTAGCGATACCGATATTGGTATCGTCAGTATCGGGACGTCCCTACCGATAGAATAACAAAAATTTAATAGACAAAGCACTTTTTCTTCCTTGTGCATGATCAATATCTCTTTGCATTAGTGAGCAGGATCGCAGATTACGAGAAAAATGCACCTTCCTTTACGAATCGGCAAATTCCATGACAAATAAACTTGAAAAATTTTTTCCGCATTTTAAAATTTATACTTTGGAATATTTTTCTTTTTTAATTCGATTTTATTTTTTACACTATGCTTTCATCATTCCATTATTATCCAAGTAATGCGGCTGAAAATTTCAACTTGTTTAAGGAAAATTGTATGAATTTTGTCTACGTAATAAAATACAAAGATTACATAATTTTAACGTATACTTTTCACAGAAAATTTAAGAAAAATGTTTTTCTTTTTCTTAATTTCCTATAACTTTAGCAGAAGAGATAAAATTCCAAAGGATTAAGAGAACGGCTGAAAAATTACAAACCAGAAGTTTCTGAAGCAGTCAATGCTACTTAACAATATCTATTGATTTTCTTCTCATTAAATAAAAGTTTTACAGAATTTCACAAAGATGAAGACCATTATTATTTCTCTATCTATGGCTTACAAAAATTAAATTTAGATGCTAATAGATTACATTTTTGAGAGCACCTCAGTGGCCAAGAGGTTCCGTTCCCTGAACACTGGGAAAAATTTAGTACCAAAACTTACCAGTATGTTGCTTGCAGCGCCAAAAGTGCCATAGTGGTAAATTTCGATACTAATTTTTTACGGAAATGTCTTCCTCTTGTCCTGATTGACACCATACTAGATTTGTTTGCTTTTGAACTGCTAAATAAGAATAAGAGTACTTTAGTTACGATCACTCGGTATATTTATTTCTATTTGAAGCGGTATTACTTGATGGCCGTGTAATATCTGCCAGTATTTAGCTTCATATGGTTATGATTTTATGAGAAACATCAAGTTAAGATGCTCATTATAAGCAAAATTATGGAAAATAACAATATGTGTTATTGTTAAATTTATATTTGAAATGTTTAAATTAACGAATATGACGTTTTGATATAATTTCTCATTGCAGAAAACTTTAATTTTCTATTGATCAACGTTAAATTCAATAAATTCTGATAGTGTTATTTTTATACGTATAATATAATAAGTAGAACAGCTTATTGAGAATTATTAGAAATAGCTGCATAATTTATAAATGCAATCGTAAAATCACTGTAATGTTTTTAAATTTCTATCAAAAGGTAAGAAGTTTTCTACATTCGAAAATTATACATAAAAATAGAATTTGATTCGATGCCAATGATGTCTTTAGTAGCGGAAAAATAGAAATCAACACTTTTCTCGAACAGGATTAAAATACATCTTTGTAAATCCGAAGAATTCGATTAAGAACTGAATCTTTTAAATTAAGTAAATCCATTTAATTTGTTATTATCTTTGAGAAACCTGACTAATTTCCTTACATAATAATTAGGACAATGTGTATGTTGATAACTAATGTCTTGTCTTATTAAACATAATAATTTATAATGTTAGAAGGATGGTTTACAATAAATATAACTTTATAATATCACAATATATTATGTGGAGTACCTCAATTCATTGTCTATGGTTTGTTTTTTGTTTGTTACACGTAGCTTTAATCTAGTGCATAGATTTTCTTGGAAATAACTCCTTAGTTTATGTTAAAAATTCATAATACTGATTAAGACTGAAAAATTTTGTTTTGTAATCCTTCTGTAACTAAATTTTCTTACATATACACACACCATTTTCTCCAACATTGAAGAATAATCCAGGATATTAATTAAAAGAACTTTTTAAAAGAATTTTAAAGCATTATATTAAATTTTTTGTGAATTTCTTCGATCAATACTTCACAACTTATAATTATGATGGAAGGAAAATAATTACAAAATATAAATGATATAATTTGCGGAATGAAATAAGAAATTTGTACTTTAATATCTAAAGCAAAATAATAATATATTTTATCTACATTATAATGCTAAATAAAAATAAGATGAATGTAGTTCACAACACAATGTAAAATTGTTCGTATTTAAAGTATATCAATAAATTTGAGGTTGATAAAAGTTTAAATTTAATTACATTAAATTAAGCATTTATTACTTAATTTTAATTGAATAATCACTCAAAAATATTGAATTGTTATTATGTTAAAATAATTTATTTTTATCGAAATAGTCTATGGAATCAAATTACATCCAAAGACAATTCGATTTAGGAGATAATAAAGATATTTTGATAAAGTAACAGCGATGATAATGCAGTAGCGATGATGACACAATAACACAATGGAGTGTGACATTGACATAACTCTGTCAATATATAAATATTTCTTTACTGTCTTCTACAACAACAAAGGCTTTATCTAATTGATATTTATTTACAATATACATTTAGGTTACTCATTATTTATTTAATTTCTTATTTACAAATTTTACTTATTCTTTTCGGATATAAATTTTAACAATAATCACGTCTAAGCCCTATTAATTATGTATTTTTATAAATTAAATATGTTTTAAATGAAAAATATAAATGAATAAATTTTTATTAGTGTTTAGATTAAGTTAAATTAAAAAAAAATAATAATAACATTTACGTTTAAGAGAAACTAGATTATAGAAATACAGTATATTCAATTATTTCGAAGTAATAACGTCATACAATATCTAATTATTAATATAAACCACAAGTCATTGTAGGTTTATTAAGTCGAATCAATTGTTACTTGTAAGAATATGGAATAAATAGTAAATGTCACTGATCGATCGTATTTCTAGAGAAATATATGTTGTTGCTACCGGCATCATGCTGACAACAAGTAATTTAATCGCAGAAAATCATTACTACAGAACAAGTCTATACTTTAAAAATAGGAACAGGAATAATGCGAAGTGAAGCAAATAAACAAAAATAAAATACTCGGCAGTAAATATAATTTAATAATATCTAATTTTTCCAATCTTTTTTTATAATAATAATAAAGAATTTTAATGATCTTGTTGAGATTATTCATGAGTTAGATGTATTCTACGACACAAAATTCTTTGTTGTTTTCTACGGATCTATCAGTTTGCTTATCTTGAAATGGTACAAAAAATAGAAATAAAAATGATATTTTTCTGGCGTCGTAATGATAAAAACGTTTATTGTCGATATTATAATTAAATATACAACAAAAAATTATTATTACAACCGAAAATTTTTAAACTTATCGTCACTAATTAAAAGAAAGTAATTAGTAAAGTTAAATTATTAACAAATTATTGTCATAAATAGTTAAAAATTGATTTTAAAAATTATAATTAAAACTTTTTTTTAAATCCCGAGAATTCAGCTGTAAAACTAAAACACTTAAATAAATGGAAGCATAAAATATTTAACTGATAAATGTTTATTCTAAAAGATTTAAAATCGTGTCGAATGAAGATATTTAATTTAACGAGCGATAATTTATTGTGACGTCGTCAAATGCCGAGCTACAATTTTTAATTATATTTTTTTAGTTTATTAATTTAAAATATATGCTCTCCACCTCAAATTAGTAGTGGCTTGCTCCTTTACATCATACTTTTCCTGTTAGCAAAATAGTCGTGCAGGTCTAACTCTTTTTTAGGGGAATATTTTTCCGTGAAAAGGACTGTCTGTCTGGCTTTTCTTAATCTGACCTTTCAACTGCCTGTCTGGCTTTCCTCAATCTGACTTTCCAACTGCTTGTCTGGCTTTTCTTAATCTCGAGAACGGAGTTAGGTAAATGAAATATGAGACTAGATATGGAAACTTTAGGGCAATAGGCCCCGATTAACTATATACGAACGTCCGATACAAACTGGAAGTTATGTTATTTCAATTCAAAAATTTTCCCTGTAAGGTTTTAGATAGATGACCAGCACGGCTCTATTGTTAAAGGAAAAGTATGATGTACAGGGGCAAACCACTACTAATTTGAGGTGGAGAGCATATATTTTAAATTAATAAACTAAAAAATATGATTAAAAATTGCAGCCCAGCATTGTGACGATGTCACAATAAATAATTGTTCGTTTAAAAAAAAACATTTAGTCTGGTAAACTGCATTTGTCATCATATCAGAAATACAATCGTCCTGCACGTGATAAAAGGTGCTTATTAATTATTTAAATATTTTTAATACTTGAGTTATCTTTTTTTGATATTTCTGGATCCGTCACTGTGACGCCATTGAAGTATTTGAATTTATTTTTTACCAACGTAATATTAGCGATTTCGAATACTTTTAGTATTCAAATACAGTAGAACCTCGATTATCCGGACTAATTGGGGATGAAGGTAGTCCGGATAAGGAAAAATCCGGATAATCAAAACAAATACTTTAATTTGTCTTAATGATAATACAACACGTTTTCTTTTCGATGGCATAACGGTAATATTAAAAGTAAATACTGTATTTAAATCGTGATCAAATTTTCAAGAAACAAACGTTCGTATTGCATTAGGACTANATTTAATACTTTTATATAAGATATATAAACAAGTTATAGGCCTATTCTTATAAATATTATTATAAAAAATATCTTTCTGTATTACATTTAATTATAAATTTGCTTAAAAGTTTATCAATAATATATAGATTTTTAATAAAATAAATTTATCTATTTTAATCATATTTCATATTTTTATGATAGCAAGTTCGTAACATAACAAAAGTAATGATTTAAAAATGCTTTAGAAACATAAAAAAAAGTTGAAGTTTGAAAGTATATTCAACTTTTGAATAAAAATTAAGCATTTTGAAATCATTTATCATTAATTTAAAATTTCAAAAAGAATTTCTTTCTTTGTTTCCTTTTCAAATTTGATACATTTTTCTCTTACATTTTTAAAAATAAAAACACGCTGAAAAGAAGATAAGAAAGTTTGAGAAGTTTTGATAAAAATTATCACACTACTTTTAACTATTATGAAGACTTGAAGTTTATTATTTGTATCTGAAAAGAATTTCTTTTTAAAGAAATGCAATTAACATTGTTTATAAAGAATATTCCTACAGACTAAACTATAAACTAGAGCCAGCTGAGGATATTAATCAATATTATCAAGTATGAAATTTTAAAAGAGTATTTTCTATTTAAAAAACAAAAAATTCAATTTTATTTTCATCAGAAAGTACGTTGAGATTATTCATGAGTTAGATGTATTCTACGACACAAAATTCTTTGTTGTTTTCTACGGATCTATCAGTTTGCTTATCTTGAAATGGTACAAAAAATAGAAATAAAAATGATATTTTTCTGGCGTCGTAATGATAAAAACGTTTATTGTCGATATTATAATTAAATATACAACAAAAAATTATTATTACAACCGAAAATTTTTAAACTTATCGTCACTAATTAAAAGAAAGTAATTAGTAAAGTTAAATTATTAACAAATTATTGTCATAAATAGTTAAAAATTGATTTTAAAAATTATAATTAAAACTTTTTTTTAAATCCCGAGAATTCAGCTGTAAAACTAAAACACTTAAATAAATGGAAGCATAAAATATTTAACTGATAAATGTTTATTCTAAAAGATTTAAAATCGTGTCGAATGAAGATATTTAATTTAACGAGCGATAATTTATTGTGACGTCGTCAAATGCCGAGCTACAATTTTTAATTATATTTTTTTAGTTTATTAATTTAAAATATATGCTCTCCACCTCAAATTAGTAGTGGCTTGCTCCTTTACATCATACTTTTCCTGTTAGCAAAATAGTCGTGCAGGTCTAACTCTTTTTTAGGGGAATATTTTTCCGTGAAAAGGACTGTCTATCTGGCTTTTCTTAATCTGACCTTTCAACTGCCTGTCTGGCTTTCCTCAATCTGACTTTCCAACTGCTTGTCTGGCTTTTCTTAATCTCGAGAACGGAGTTAGGTAAATGAAATATGAGACTAGATATGGAAACTTTAGGGCAATAGGCCCCGATTAACTATATACGAACGTCCGATACAAACTGGAAGTTATGTTATTTCAATTCAAAAATTTTCCCTGTAAGGTTTTAGATAGATGACCAGCACGGCTCTATTGTTAAAGGAAAAGTATGATGTACAGGGGCAAACCACTACTAATTTGAGGTGGAGAGCATATATTTTAAATTAATAAACTAAAAAATATGATTAAAAATTGCAGCCCAGCATTGTGACGATGTCACAATAAATAATTGTTCGTTTAAAAAAAAACATTTAGTCTGGTAAACTGCATTTGTCATCATATCAGAAATACAATCGTCCTGCACGTGATAAAAGGTGCTTACTAATTATTTAAATATTTTTAATACTTGAGTTATCTTTTTTTGATATTTCTGGANAATTAATTTTATTTTAATTTTAGTTTCAGTGTAAAAATCTAAGTTTAATTACAATTTTATTACTTTTAGTTTTAATTAACTGGCTACCTAATATTAATAAATATTAAATTATAAAATTATATTAAAGATTTTAAGACATTTTTATATTAAATGCGTAGAATTTTAATAATTTGTCTTAAAATAAACGAATGTATTTGTTTTAAGCTATATACGTTCACATATATAGTATATGTGTGTACAGTACTGTACATATATACACGATATGTGGGTAGATTATTATTTGCTTTATATTATAATTAATAATGTATAAGGGGTCAACCTATCGCTCTGGGGGACCCGCGAGCAATCCCAGATATATGAATACATATATAATTATATAAACTCGTATATTTTTACTGAATAACTAATAAAGAACACAATGCTCACGATTGTAATTTATGAAAAAATAAAATATAAGCGTAAATAATAAATCTTAATACAAATATAAATTTAAAATATAAAGATAAAACGAATACAAGTATTTCTATTATAAATTTTTTTTGAAGATGTTGACTTTTCCGGTATTAAATTTTAATAACGGACAGAATTGTTTTAATATTAAAGTTTTATTCAAGTAAATATAAAAAATGATACATTGTTGCTAAGAGCAGACTAAAGGTATGAAAGAGAAAATTATAAAACTTATAAAATTTCGTATTATAAGTTTTA
Organism: Centruroides sculpturatus; assembly: GCF_000671375.1. Lineage (NCBI taxonomy): Eukaryota > Metazoa > Arthropoda > Arachnida > Scorpiones > Buthidae > Centruroides > Centruroides sculpturatus. The sequence continues at coordinate 279,055 of NW_019385356.1, forward strand.
AAGAGAAAGAGAGGAAATAAAGAAAAGTCTTAAATTTTGCAGTGTACACATGAAGACTAATGTATTTATCTACGATACTGACTACTAAAATATGTTTGATTTGATAAAATATAAATATTCATTAAAATTTACTTATGTGTATATGTTATGGACAAAGTGATTAATACGGGCATTATGAATAATGACCAACAAAATCGGGCATTGTAATAAATTTCAATAATTTATCAAATTGGCCGGTCATTATGAATACTGTTACCACCTAGTCGGGCAAAGTGATAATAATACGTTGAGGAGTGATCATCCGGCATACGTTAGCCAATCAGAACTTACATCTTACTTGCTCACGCGTATTGCATTTAGTACCGAACTTTAAATTTAAATTTATGTGACCAGTAGTTAATCTTTCTTCTTTGACAAAAGTAACGATCATGAAGGAATCATTAAGTGATATGAATAATCGCTTCAACAACCGATTAAACGAGTTAAAAACCAAAAGGGCTGAAGAAGTAGCATATGGTCTTTTAGATATTTTTACAATTTTCGGTGCACCAAGTATTCTACAAAGCGATAATGGCAGAGAATTCGCCAATAATATCATCAAACAAATGTGTAATATGCGGTCCGAGTTAAAAATGGTGCATGGAAAGCCCAGGCACTCACAAAGTCAGGGTTCAGTAGAAAGATGTAATCAAGACGTAGAAAATATGCTTAGTTCTTGGTTGGAGATTAACAATACTAACAAATGGTCGGAAGGATTACGTTTTGTACTACTGATGAAAAATCGAGCGCATCATACTGGTATAAACTGCAGCCCCTATGAGGCCATGTTTGGAGCAAAGTTAAAAGTTGGACTAAAGAATTTTATACCCAACGAATCGTTGTTCAACGTTAATACGGAAGAGGATCTACAGAGACATTTTAAAACTATCAACGAAGTAAGTCAAAGTTGCTCAAACTCTGAAAGTCCGGGTACCGTCCAAGAAAACATTATGAAATATTATCTGATAATGCCACCCTTACATAGCAATATAACTGATGAAGTTCAAAGATCTACATCGTCTTCACGTGAAAAAAATCTAAACCAGGATGTTATTAGTATTACAGAATTGGTGAATGAAGAAGAAACAATCCAAACAATTGATCCAAAAAAAGAAGAAAAAATAAGAAGTGTGTCTAAAACAAGGGCTTTGTTTAATCTTAAAAAGCAAGCAGAAAAAATGATTAATACATCAAATTCCAAATACACAGCAGCTATTGTTGGTGATACAGTAAGGATTCGTGTACCTGATGAAGATCGAGCCCGCAGTGATGGAAAAAATATTTTAGGTGTCGTTGTTGCGGTTAAAGATAAAAACCTTTACAAACTGGGTACCAAACATGGCATATTAAATCTATTATATTCCAGAAACCAATTTACTGTTTGTAAAGAAAACTTTATTTCTGTTGGAGATGTACCGGGTGCAGAAATTTCGCTTAGAGAATGTGCAAGAATGTCATCAATTCCTGATGGCCACAACTATAGTTAATGCTGCTGAAAAATTGGTTGAAAATCTAATAGATGCAAATGCTACCAAAGAAAAAAAATTATGTAATTCCAAATGTCATGAAAATGTTAATTGCTCAAATAAATAAACTAAAAAGCATTTAATTTTTTATATAATTTATACCAAAAATTGTTAATAATACTTTTCGTTAATATTAGTTTAATTAATATAGTTAATAGTACTTTGATATAATTTACAAAAAATAAATATTTATAAATGAAATAAGTGGAGTTTTTTTAATCAAATTTAAAATTCTGTACTAAACGCTGTACGATACGCACACGCAACTCAGCGTGCCGATTGGCTAGCGTATGTCAGATGATCACTCCTCAACTTATTATTATCACTTTGCCCAACTAGGTGATAGCAGTATTCATAATGACCGGTCAATTTGATAAATTAATCAATATTTATCACACTGCCCGCCCTATTTGGTCATTATTCATAATGACCGGGCATTATGAATAATGCCCGATTAATCACTTTGTCCATAACATATATATATATATATATATATAAAATGAGAACGTTTGTCTGTTTGTTCGCTATACACTCCTAGGCCGTTCGATCAATTGCTTCGAAACTCGGCAGTTACGTCTATATACCACTAAATTCGATAATGTCGTGCATCCCACACCAAAATATCTATTGAATTTTTGTAAATCAATTAATTTCTATCTAGATTAGATTTGCTGATTTACACGTGGCGCCATCTATTAGCAAAATTTAACAAAATAATAAATTAAATATAATTCTTATATATATTTCAAAATTACAGTATATGTTTTTTATATTATATTTACTTATGATATAGAGCGAAACAGACGCGCTATATAATTACTGCGACAGGTAGCATATAAAACCTTGCCTGCATGCATCAAAAGTGTTACCATGTGAAAAATCTATAAGTATTTAATTTTTCACATCTAGCGACTCGGGTTTTTTCATTTCTGAACAGAACTTTCTTAATTCTAATAAGTGCTCTTCAGTAGCTAAATGTATAAAACCATCGAACTCTGGTAGTTAGTTGTGGGTTTGGGCATGGCAAATGGGATGGCCACGTGGAGTTTTCTGGGTTTACTTCACCTAAATAGGATCCAGCTTTTCATAAAAGTCTTCCTCGTATTCATCTCCCCGGCAGATCGCTCACGTGTCGCGTTGTAGTAACCAAACAAATCAAATTAATTCTAACGAGCGATTATTTATTGTGATATCGTCACAATGCCAGCCTACAACGTTTTGTCACAATGTTCTCAATTCTTTTAGTGATTGTCATGCTCTGTACATTATATTTTTCCTGTTAGCAACAGGGTCCTGCCGATCATCTAACTTCGTTCAGGTTATAATTTTGAATCGAAGTAGCATGACATACATTTTAAACCTGAAGTTCTTATATAGTTAATCTGGGCCTCGTGTTCCTAAACTTTTTACAGCTGGTCTTGACATTCATCTCTTAACCCCTTTCTCGAGATTCAGAAAGGACACTGTCAGACATACATATTACATACAAGAAAGACATTGGCCGTACACGAGGTGTTTATCCGGTAGAAAAGAGGGTATGGGAAAGGGGAGGGAAAAAAGGAAGGGGAGGCGATAGACAGTAGAGAAAGGTACGATCCCTCTGAGTCAGACATATGAGACAGACAACAGTCGGAATTTATAGGTCTAAAATTTTTCTTAAATTACAGGCCAATAATTTTTTTTATAAACGCGATATTTACAAGAAAACATTTCCCACATAGTTTATACAATCTGTTGCAAAAATATAAACACTTTATTTTATAATCAAGATGGGTTCATAGTAATAATAATAATAATAATAACTCTCCCGTGGTCACCACCTGGTCGTGGTGGGAGAGCCCAGTAATTTTACTGATCCATAGGGCAATGCAGGCTGGAGCACAAGCTCCTGGTAGGGACACCCATGCCAGTAAGGTCTATGGGGAGAAATGAAGCTAAGAGNACAAAAATAAATATTTATAGATGAAATAAGTTGAGTTTTTTAAATCAAGTTTAAAATTCTGTACTAAACGCTGTACGATACGCACACGCAACTCAGCGTGCCGATTGGCTAGCGTATGTCAGATGATCACTCCTCAACTTATTATCATCACTTTGCCCAACTAGGTGATAGCAGTATTCATAATGACCGATCAATTTGATAAATTAATCAATATTTATCACACTGCCTGCCCTATTTGGTCATTATTCATAATGCCCGGTCATTATGAATAATGGTCATTATTCATAATGCCCGGTCATTATGAATAATGCCCGATTAATCACTTTGTCCATAACATATACATAAATGATATCAACAATCTTATTAATTGATAAAGGGGAAATTTACCGATTTCTATTTTTTCTATATATGACTGGGAAATATATTGTAGAACGTTGAGTGTTGGTATATATGGCGATATATAACTTGTTTAATTGAAAATGGACGCATCAGCAATGTCTGTAATTCTAAAACTTTCGAAAAACACATTTGCGTGCCAGTTTCTTTCTCAATTCCAAAGTCACCACAACGCTATGAAGGCTTACGATTTCGTCTGGAAAGCGTTTGCTAAAGCCTCTATGGATGACAAATGTCAACCACCTGTTTCAAACCAAAAATAACTGAAAATAGCAATTCGTGGTCACAGATCGTCTTGAAAAGTCTACATGTATATCTAGTTTATGATTATCAGCTGTCTACTATGACAATTTTTTAAATTTAGATTTGGATCAGTTTTTAACTGTTTTTCATACAATTTTGGTTTTCTAAGCAATGGAGCTCAGTTTCTTTTTACTTAGTGTTTGATGGATCAATGTATCTTCACACATCTGCCGATTAATGGGAAATACAGTAGTTTTATTGCTTCAGCTATTAATTAATTAATGTGAAAATCAATTTATCTAACACGATTTATTGTGATCATGAAGTAAAAAATATTATTTTCAGTTTTCTGCATTTTATTTTATTTTAGTATATCATTGTAAACATTATTTAATCCTCCTTTTATTTTTTATTATGTAAAAAGCACTAGAAATGACAATAGAATGTCCCTACAATACATAAGATTATTAACATACCTCCATATCCCGAAATGCATGCTACACATATCCAAGCAATTACAGCTGTCCATGCAATCGGAGAAAAAATATGATGTGCCATAATTAACGATTTATTTGGTAAAAAGTCGGTTTTGTAACTATGCAAACCAAAAAAAAGCAATCCCAACATAGAAATCGCCGAAATCCAACATGAAAAACATATCTCCTAGAAAAAAGTATAGATTTAAATTTTTGTTTCATTATCGTGTAGCTATATTTTGTTGAGTTTTATTTCTGTAATCTATCCATTATTATATCTAGTATTTCAAACTGCCAAACGAAATATCCATTAATTTAAAAACGTACAATTTATAATTCAGTTCACCTTTCTACATATGCATTGCATTTTTTGTATAAGCATTACGGGTCGTCATAACATCTTTTTGCCACTGTTATAAACATACCATTTTCTCTCATTAAAATTTTCTCTAGAAATTATATATACCAACTTTATATCTATTTACAATTTTATAAAAAGCAATTATTGGGGAAAATTCAATTGCGAGTATAATAGTAAGATCATAGGTGATTACAGATGAATTAGGTTTTAATATGGTTTCTTTTTCTTTCCGTGGTATAAGAAGTGCAAATTCACAAGAATGTCCGAAGTAGACAGAAGCATTATATAAAAATGTTTAACATATTTTAAGTTTTAATGTCGTGCAACCATAATGGGATCCAGAAGTATATAAAAGTGAAAGATCCTATGTTAATAATTTAGTTAACTACGTATGTAAGTACTGTAGTATCAATATATATAATACTACGTATTATGTTAATAGTATAAAACTGAATAAGTACTTGTACAGTACCCAAAATTGATTTTACCTATAATTGTTATTTATAAAATCACGTGTAAATGAAAAGTAGTCAGCAAGTTAAAAATTTATAATTTAAACGGTAAAGTTATAATGAGAGGATTTTTACAGCATTGAAAATGCATTGAGATTGTACATCAACCCAAAAATGCATACAAGTATGTAAAAGAAAAATTGAATAATAATTTGTACGTTTATAAACCAACGGATATTTGGTTTGACTGTTTGAAATACTGAAACGGATAATGAAAAGTTTATATAGTTAAAACTCACAGATTTTAAAATCAAATTTAAAATTTATCATGTTTCATATTCAATCATACAAAACAAATTTTTATCAATCTAAATTTATTTAAATATTAATATTATTTTCTATTGTTACTTAAACTTTATCCACGATTACCAGTAGAATAATTTTCTAGATGTACTTTATTATTAACAATATTATTAGAGCCATTCATGCCAATTAACGCTATCACGTTATCATACATAAGAATAACAAAAACTGAAGTTCTTGGGTGTACAAATAAAATATGCGATACAGTAGAGCCTCGAAAACTCGGCCTAATGTGGACCGAAGGGTGGCCGAGTTTGTGAAAATGCCGGGTTATCGGGAATGGGGTTAAAAAAAATAAGTATGAGTGTTTCCTTAGAAAATACTGTACTGTACTTGTATGTATTGTTTACTTGAGAATACAACAGAGAATAAACTGCCCAAATACCCTTAAACAAAGGAAANAAGATATTTTGAAAAATTATTCATGAATTATTTGTCTAATTCTCTGATATTTTGAAATAAAGTTTCATTTTGCGTCTGCCTAATATGTTTTTCAATATATGAAGTAGATACTATATAATTTTTCCATATTAACTTGCAGTTTAAATTATTTGCAAATTTAGAAACAAAGTCGCGAGTTAAATCAGTTCTTTGACTTAAGACATTTTCCTAACATAATTTTTGGAACGTTGAATACTATTTTTGTCTTTTGGTAAACTTGATAAATTTTTCTTAATTAACTGATATAACGTGTTTTTATACTATAAAAAATAAAATCCATATTAAAATATATATTTTTGTTTCATACATATAAAATACAGCACACGTTTTAATAGAGGTTAGAATAATAATTTAAAAAATACAAAAATATTATAATTTTTAGTACAAATTCTAAAAATATTGCACAATGGTATTGTTATTTCTTACTAAACAAAATTACATTCATATCTATTATTTGTGGTAGTTTTAATGCTGCTGCTATATTCCCTGTCTTAGGCAAAAATATATTTTATTTTCGCCTAAAACAGACAGAGTACATAAGGTTTAAACGTTGTACGTAAGGTTTAAAATTTTGTTTTCTTTTGAATAATATTAAATATCCATATTAAAAGCATGATTATATCAAAGAATCTGTAAGAATTAAAAGTAACTTTATAGTGATTAAAAGATATTACGACAATCCCATTATCTGTAATATATTTTTTATCGTAAATTGGGGTGAAATATATTTTGTTGTCGCTACATGATTTTTACTTTGAATTTCGTATTGTTTATGTTTTAACAGTTCTGTATTGAATAATACTTCCTTATATTTTTCATGGTTGAAAGTTTTTACAAAAGATCTTTAAATTCCTTTAGCTGTTTTTTTCTTTTGATTGTCAAAACTGTAAATAAGAACACATTTTTTTATTTTAATAAACAAAATTTACTTATCTGTTTTGAAAATTTTTATTTTTAAAACATTTAAATTTATTTTTGTGTTTTACATTATATAATTTATGAGTTCTTGGATTGTTGCTAAAATCGAAAATATCCAAAAATAATTTAAAGTCATCATAAACATTATTTGTGTAAATTTCAAGCGTTAGTAAATCGGTATCAGTGTATCATAAATTTACATTTTTATTTTATTTATTTCTAAATATTATATAAAATGTTTGATATATTTGTAAATTTCTCAATTCGAATGCAAATTATAACCTGCGAAATTATGTATAACAATTTTATAGGCTATGTTTCTCTTTTGATTTTAAAAAGCATAGTTCTAAACTTTCTTCAAAAATTAGCATTATTCCTTTAAATTCCAAAAACAAACAAACAAAAAAATTTACATTTACTTTAGATTATTTTAAATTTATTGAGTTATGAATTTTTTAATGTTTCCTTGTGTATATTAATTAAAAATTTTAAAAAATTGTATTTTTTTTTAAATTTTGCAATTTTATTCCAATCGAGATATTTTTAAAATTTTTTCACAAATTCTTTCTCTAATATTTGACGTTCTGAAATTAAGTTCTGTAAAGAATAACTGTATTAATTTTTCCATTTAAAACCAAATTTTTGGTAATAACAAAAAGAAAAGATTATTTTAAAAAGAATTATTTTATATTCTTATTTTACACATGAAAATATCTTATACTAGACATGTTTAAAATTTTTTTAAATGTTTTATAACAAATTATTATGAAAAATCATTACTTACGATAGTTACAATAACGCTAAAGTAATTTGAAAAAATTTCATTGTAAAATTTATAAAGATTATTTTAAATTATATCAATACATTCACACGTTATTATTAGCTAATATTCTTGAAAACTTTAAATAATTGTGTGTATAAGATCCTGTATGTTTTATAACAGCTTCGGTTTTAATGTGGAATTGTGCATGAAAAATGACGAAATTAGAATTGTTTAACGATGTTAATACTGGTATATACTTATTATTTTAAACTGAAATGAAAAGGAGAAATAAGTATGAAAGAAAACAGATTTGCAAAGACAATTAACTTCCTAATTCCAGAAACGTATGATAAAAATCAGTGTCATAATTATATTCTTTCCATAAATGCAAATAATCTATACAGATTTGTGATGAGTTATTATTTACCGATAAATAATTTCAGATGGTTGTAGATGGTTATATAAAGATGAAATAAATGTATTAGATATTCCTAATATACCAGATAAAATAATATTCGTTATATTTTACAAGTAAGTCTTCAATACCCTGGAAATATCTACAATAGACATAATAGTTTATTATTAGCTCCAACCATATTATTCTGTATGATTCATTATAAAATTATCAAAAATCAATATTTACTAAATAAAATTAGCATATAATAATAATAAATAAATTCAATCAATAGATATGTACGGCATGGATTCAATAAAATCAATGCCGTACATATCTATGTCAACAATCAGTAAAAAATTTCCAAATTATAATGAAAATCTCACCAATTTTATAATAAAAAAAATTAACCTATGTTTAGATGGATCGTTTTATATCGGTTTGTGTGTATTAGACTTGGGCAAGTTACATATATATTAAACATTTTATTAAATGTTTAAAAATAAATACGATAAAAATGTAAATTTATATGCACAGATACTGATTTACTAATACTTTAAATTTACAAAAATAATGTTTATGATGACTTTAAATTATTTTCTTATGTATTTAATTTTAACAACTATCCAAAAACTCATAAATTATATAATGTAACAAAGAAAAATTAATTAGCATATTTTAAAGATGAAACTTTAACAAAACCAATATCTAAATTTTATTCATTAAAACCTAAAATGTATTATTGTATTTCCTCAATTAAAATAAAAAATAGCTAAAGGAATTTAAAAATCTTTTGCAAAAAGTTTCAACCATGAAAAATATAAAGAAGTTTTATTCAATAAGGATGTGTTAAAACATCAACGATACAGAATTAAAAGTAAAAATCATGTAGTGACAACATATCTTGCAAACAAAATATCTCTCTCTACAAATTACGATAAAAAATTTATTACAGATAATGGGATAGATTTAATATCCTTTAATCAGTATAAATTTACTTTTAATTCTTATACATTCAATCCAATAGCAATCCAATTTATATATTGTCTTATAGATTCTTTGATATTATCGTTTTATTGATATGGATATTTAATATTATCCAAGAGAAAACAAAGTTTTAAATGTCACTTAACACCAGGTGATTCCAATAAAACATATCCTTGCCAAAACAGGCAGAGTATAAAGCAGCAACATTAAAATTAACACAAAATAAAAATATATGAATGTGAATTTTTTGTGTAAGTAATACAGTAAGAATACGATTGTGTGCGATAAAAATTTTATAAGATATAATTGTATTAGGCCTAATTGTAATAAATAAATATTCTTAGAAATTGTACTAAAAATGTAAATTAATATTTTTGTATTTTGTAAATTAATATTATAGCCTCTATCGAAATGTGTTCTGTATTTTATACATATAAAGAAATAAAAAATATATATATCATATTAATAATATGGATTTTTTTTCTTATAGAATACACACACATTATATCAGTTAATTGGGGAAAATTATCAAGTTTACCAATAGACGATAATGTGAGAATACGAGGGTATGAAATTGTTACTCGTAACCCTTTTGATCCGTCGAGTTGTTTAAACCCGTTCGCGATGTAACTGGATGACTTTAAAATATAATAGGGTCTTAAATGCGAGCGGGGAGAGAAAAGTCGCGATTTTAGATATGTCCGTATAAATTGAATGAGTAGACAGGTGCATTAATTTAATTAATTTAACAAAACAAATAGAATTTAATAGCTATATAGATCTGGTACAGACAATAAAACAAAACGAACTAAATTATTGACTAGCTAATCTACATACACCTCTAGAGAGAAAGTTTACAATTGGTTCAAATAATAATACCTCTGGTTGTTCTATGTCTTCTGGAACCTGGAGTTACATTCAAAGAGAGACTTGAGTTACCTTTAGAAAGGATTGGGTTACTATATTGGAAAGAGTTCGTTAGCTTCTATGCTAGGATCCACCTTCTACATGGCAGAGTCATTACTGGGTCATCTGTCTTCTTTATGGCAGTTGCCTATTGTGAGCCCGCGGATTTTTACGGGACTCTTGTTAGATCAGAGGTCACAGGTTGTAGTAACAAGTCAGTGCGAAAGTTGACATATAGCTGTCAAAAATGAACTGTCATCGTCAACAAAAGTCGATCACGTTTTAGATTTCCCACTCCAATGATATAAAAGGAGCGAGCCACCAAAAGCTCGGGAGTTCACACACGGAAGTTATAATTGGTTTTAGTGATTTCCCATCTCCCGCACCTCCAAGAAAGGACTCGACTTAGTCCCTGGAAAAGAAAGCGATAGAAAACATCGACAACGCCCAACGCTTCCATAAAGAACTGTCATCATCGCTTATAGGACTCCTCCAACTTTAGAGGTAATTATCAGCGGATTGCGAACTCTCTCTCTCGTAAGGAAGTAGGCATAGCTGTCATAGAATAGACTAAGCAGTTGTCAATCATAGACTTGGTAATCGTATGTTAATCGCATTTAGCCTATATAACCAAGATATATATGCATTTAACTCTGTGTAGTCTCCTGTATTTTAGTGTTAGCCGTATAATAAATGCTTTGTTATTTTCTTAAATGTGTCTCCTGTCTCTGAAAGGACACCTGCCGACTTGCTCACCTCCCTCGCTACTGGATAAAAGCCATCCGAACGAGAACGTATGCAAGTTTTATCAACTTTACATGTAAGTGGCAATTAGAAAATTGACCCTGCGCCCGTATAATCTCAAATTATTATTTTCGTCTGCTGGTTATTATGGTAGTTTCTTGTTGTTAACTACCTCGAGTTCACTGGTTTTTCCCCTTTTATTTTAACTTTCTTCGTCCAATCGGAATTTGAAGTTCAAATTATCTGACAGGACATATGGGATGTCAAATAGAGATGTGTGATAACATCTTTTTCAAGGTAAGTTTTATTTCCTTTTCTCACGAATAAAGACAAGATGTGTCATTTTTTACGTTAAAATGTTACTTTAAATTGTTGACTAATTAAATAAATTTTTAACTGATTAAATAAAATTGTTCTCTACTTTCGAATTTTCTCAAAATTGAGATTCGATGTTTGAAAAATTATGTTAAGTGCTGTTATAAGTCACGAGAATTAATGTAACTCATAAGTTCATTTCTGAATCTTCGAACAATTCAAACTGAACATAATACGGAAATATTATATATTTTTCCTTCATTACTCGAAAAACATATTAAACACGCAAGATGAGATTTAATTTCAGAAGATCGAGAATTAGAAAAAGAATTCATGAATAATTCTTCAAAATATCTTGATTGGATTAAAATTGGGAAAAATTTTAATTTCTCACAGATACATTTCTTAAGAAGTATATACGTAAATTAGATATGAAGATAATTTTAAAATAGCAGAATTAAAATGACACACTACGTTAGCTGAAAAATTATCTCCATTGGAGTTTACTTTATTGTTATCAAATATAGAACGAAGATTCAATCCTGATTTCAAAAATCAATTTACTTAGTGTTATGTTTTAAAATATCAAAAAGTAGATCAGGAATATGTTGTTGATAATTCATATTGTTTATTTCACAAACTGCCCCAGTCTATCAAATAATAAAATACTGGAATTTTTATATAAACATTTTCAAAAGATAACTAACAAGAAAAAATTCAACTTAAACATAAGAAAAAACCTTTCAGCCAGACCTTTAAAGTAAACACGTTTTAACTAAAAAACCAACGATTGTGAACATCAAAGACTTTTTCCTGCATACTTATAATTTAAAAAAATAAAACGGTAATTAATATACAACAAAGAAGAAGAAAAACTAGGAAGAGAGGAAGTAAATTTTCGAAGTATTTTTACTAAAACGAATAAATTATGCTTTTCTGTTTTAGTGCACTTTAGTGCAGTGAAATTTTTACTTAGCTATTGATGCATTGGTATTTTTTTTTTGGCTGATTTTCATATGCTTTTTGTTACTCTGTTGTTCGTTTAGTTTGTACTATGTGGCACTTGGAAAAGGCCGAATGACCACAGTGTCTTTTGAGATTAAAAATTAAAAATTATTAGTCAGTGTACTTCATAATATTTGTAATGTTCTTTCTGATACGTGAAAAAAATTGAAACAAATCATATATCTTAAAAAATATACACCAAACTGTATTTGAACTTTATATATATTTTATAACTTATTAAAATATACTTTTTTAATTTTACTAATTTTATAACTTATTAATAACTTATGTTTTTAAAATTAAAAAAAATTTAGTTAATAAAATGATATGAAAATTGAGACTGATAAAAAATTAACTAACACCATAAATATAAAATATTCAAACATAATATGAAATTATAAAAATATAAGTATTTGTACCTGTCATGAATGTATAACAAAGGAACTGTGATTACAGTTAATTGCATCAATACATTAAGAAACCACGTGTGTGAGATAAACTGTAAATACAAATAAATTTTCAGATATACTTGAATAGCATTTGAATTACATTGAAGGATACTAAACAATTTACAGATGGTTTAGAGTAGCTGAAATTCATAAAATGAAGAATGTATCTCCACCAGTGTTGTTCAGCTGTTTGTGCATATGAGTATACGAGATCCCAGTGTGGTCCTTCATCACAGATTGGCAGAATTATGAAGAAAGCCAATAAGAAAAGCAAAGGAATAGACAATCTAATAGAAAATAAAAAAATATACTAATAATATATTTCGTTTAATTTTATAAATGAAATTAAGAAAATAAAATTATAATTAACCTTGTGTATCGCTTGATAAAAAAAATAAAGTAATAAGATATAGAGTTTTCTTCATCGTTTCTACGTAGATAGAATGTCAAAAATCCGCTGTACAAAATTGAAAAATATTTTTATTCAGTTACATTTCATTATAAGCATAATATTTAATTTAATTTAATTATTATTTAACATCTTAAAATTACTTAATTTTATAAACTAAATTATGAAAGAATGAAACATTTTAAAACTTGTACAATATTTAAATTTATGTAAATATATAAATGAAAATGAAGAAATCTTCAACTTCTATTTATAACTGATATGAATATTTTTATTATAGATATTAAAATACTGTATATCATTAAAAGTAAATTTGCGTTTTATATATTTCTTAACAAAAATACTTTTCAAATTCCTAATATAAAGGATATAAATGCTTTTGTATGATTTAAAGCAAAAATATTTAATAAAAAAATAGTAAAATAAAGAAAACGAAACCTTCCTGAAAATAATTGCAAAGATCTTAGTATTTTTGACAAGATTATATTCTTTCGTAAAATCTATATTTTAAAGGCTTATCGAATTGTTCAATGTACAATTGTTATAAATAGTGAAACATAACTGTACACTACAAATAAGAAGATCAGGCACAAACAAATAGCACTATGCAGTCTAATTTTGATATTCTTTTTCCTAAATGTGGGAGACAATCTGGTTAACATCTCTCGTCTACACGGGTTTGCTATCTAAAGCAAACAGTTTACTGTAAAAAAGTGTGCTTAATATTATATCTTACAAAAGAAGAAGAATGTCGCAATGTATCTAAGTATAATTCAATTTAAACGGATAAGAATCGTGAGTGTCATACGTGACAACGCATGCAGCAACGATAAAAGTTCTTCAAATGAGCTCTGATTGCGTAGGGCCTACATGATTTTTAATTTGAAAGACCAAAAAATCGTAATTACATTAATTTGAATTGTGTTGTTTATTATGAAATAACTATACTGTATAAACTATTAAGCAAAATTTATGAACTTACCTCAAAAAAAAGAAGGGTTCCATAATATAAGTTGCTTGAGATATAATTTCTACAGCAACATCATCAGATATATTTACAATATTTATTAATTTTTCTAAAATACGAACACAAAATAAATAATCAGTGCGGATGTTCCAATATTTTTCGGATATAAAAAGTATTTACTTATTTAATGTTGTAAATTTACTCCATACATATTCACGAAATACAGTAGAGNAAAATATTATATGGAATTGAACGAAAATAAAAATTTTCTTATTAATTCAACTACGCTTGTTGGAGAACAATAAAAACACTACACTCAACAAGCCACTAATAAAATTCAACTGCCTAACCTATAACCAAAGTCTCCTTTTAATTTGTTTTTGAAAAAAAGCGCTTGACAAACTTGCCCCGCATGCCGAAGTTGCCCCGGTCTCCCCTATATATATATATAGAGAGAGATATAGATATATATAAATATAGATAATTAACAAAGACTATTAAACTCCAAGAAAACGAAGTCCTGATTGTAATTCCTTAATATTTTGTTTTTCACATGATAGATATATACTCTACAAAATAATTGCCGAATTCTTATGTCTAACTGTTAATTTTTTTAAAATAGATTCGTTATAAAAATGAATTTTGCTGAACTTTTTCCTTCAGTTTGCTGAATTCAAATTATTCATATTTCAGAAATAAGTTATATGGTACCTTGTAAACCCTATCACTTCGCGCCTACTCCATAAGATTTTGTTTCTCATATGATACATATATATACTACAAAAAAATTGCCGAATTCTTATGTCTAACTGTTAATTTTTTTAAAATAGATTCGTTATAAAAATGAATTTTGCTGAACTTTTTCCTTCAGTTTGCTGAATTCAAATTATTCATATTTCAGAAATAAGTTATATGGTACCTTGTAAACCCTATCACTTCGCGCCTACTCCATAAGATTTTGTTTCTCATATGATACATATATATATTAGAATAATATATATATGTATTTGTAATGAACTTGTAAATTTTTCAAAGATTTACTCTTATCTAGAGTTAGGTCTAAGTCAAACTTTTTGTAAAAGGCAAAGTTTTAAATAAAAATACTTTCTTTCTAAAGATGATGATCTTTTATGAGAGGGTCTTGCAAAAGAAGTTCTCGGCGAGGTATCGAACTTGTCTCTTATACGCTGTATTTATACCATCTCTTGACTAAAAAAACAGAGGAAAAAGGATATTTCAAGTTAGCAACTTTGAAAAACAAAACTTACAGTATAAGTTTTGTTTTTCAAAGTGCTAACTTGATATCCTTTATCGCAATAAACAGTTGCTCGTTTGTTTTGGCATCCATTTTCTTTTAGGCAAACACAATATTTAAAAAGAAAATTTCATTAAATTCTCTTATATGCACTTTCCTCTCTCCTGTTTCAAAGCAAGAGAACTACTTTTATGAACCCACTGTACCGGAAAAATAAAGTTATTAACAACAATTCTTTGCTGAATTTTTGGATTTTTTTAATTATGAATAATGGAAGACAGCAGAGTTTAACAAAATCGATGGTACAAATTTGAGAACGAATGCAATTCTGTATCGCCGTGATTCTCGATCTTTTGGAAGTTGAGGAACACTAAACTTTGACATTTTTTCTGCACAACACTTGAAGTGGATTCACAGAGCACCCATGTTCCACGGACAACAGATTGACAACCACGGCTCTATGCTCTATATAATAAGCTTTGATTACAGTCCAATTCAGAAATCATTTCTAAGATTAAGAAGGTAAATAGAAATGCATTTCTTTATGAACACGTTCAACAGATTAATTAAAATTATGTGAAATACTTTTAATTTGTTTAAAGTGTAACAATTTTTAGTTAGTTAGTAACTTAGACGACAATCAATTAACAAATATATTTTGTGATTTTAAGTACTTTTAAATGAACAAATGCAAAAAAAAAAAAAATATGAAAATAAATTGAGTGAGAATTTAAATAATTAACCCTTTTTTTTCTTTGGGGTAAAATGATACATAAAATGATATGAAAATTGAGACTGATAAAAAATTAACTAACACCATAAATATAAAATATTCAAACATAATATGAAATTGTAAAAATATAAGTATTTGTACCTGTCATAAATGTATAACAAAGGAAGTGTGATTACAGTTAATTGCATCAATACATTAAGAAACCACGTGTGTGAGATAAACTGTAAATACAAATAAATTTTCAGATATACTTGAATAGCAT